>NW_004443978.1:7944602-7967101 GCF_000243295.1 Trichechus manatus latirostris | reverse complement strand
CATTAAGAATGATGTTGGCTGTTGGTTTTGCATAGATGCCCTTTATTATGTTGAGAAATTTCCCTTCTATACCTATTTTATGGAGAGTTTTTATCAGGAATGGGTGTTGGACTTTGTGGAATGCCTTTTCTGCATCAATTGAGAAGATCATGTGATTCTTTTCTTTCCTTTTATTTATGTGGTCGCTTATGTTGATTGATTTTCTAATGTTGAACCATCCTTGCATACCTGGTATGAATCCTGTTTGGTCGTGGTGTATTATTTTTTTGATATGATGCTGAATTCTATTGGCTAGAATTTTGTTGAGAATTTTGCATCTATATTTGTGATCTTTTTTATACTCTTATGGGACAGCTGGCTTCTTTTTAAAAGCATTTTATTCCCTGAGGATCTATTAATTATGGGGCCGTTTTACTCATTAGTTTTAAAGAACATAATAGGTACATTTAATAAAATGTATTTGGTGATCAAGGAGGGAACTGTTTAGGATATCTTTGGAAAAGTGAGCTCCTTTGGAGCCAGCAGCAGGCCATTACAGAGGGAAAGGGTGGTGGATCTTGCAGAACTCATCCAAGTCTCCAGGAAATTATTCTGAACAATTCTGAGCCCTCCTTTGCTTTTCTCGATGCTGTTGGTTTGTTCACATGATTTTGCCCCTGCATTTTGGGTGGTAAGGTGAGATTTTTTTTTATAAACATAATACATAATTTACAAAGTCAAATATTTTATTTCTGATGCCTCTTTCCATAAACAACTGCTTCAGCTGTATCTTCATAATTTCCAAAAAACATGCTTATATTGCTGTTTATTGATTTCTTTTTCAATTTCAGATGTTAATTATTGATTCCATATTATAGAAGGTGAGAATTTAGCCTTCTTACACCGTGTCCTCCCTTCACTACACATACATACACATGCAAATTTTCTTCTCCATCCTCTCCAAATAATTATATAATAGTTTGGATAAATTCATGATTTTATTATTATGACAATGTAAATGTTGTTCAGAGCAAAACTACAATACAAGTATAATTCCTTTTTATACAATTTTTGCTTTTTCTTAATGTTAATAATTGCTTCTTTTTTCTGGTTTGCTTGCTTTTAATGTACCTATCACTAATTCATCCTCAACCTCTCTTCTACAGCAGAAAAATTTCTGTCAGTATGAACAAATAATTCAGAATAATCCTTTTTTTTTTCATTGAGATATCCTTCCTGGAGCCTTATGTCCTCCCATTGTGATATGACCAGTTGGTTCCTAGGACTGCTACAGAGCTGTCATCCTGGGAAATTTCTTTATCACTCTGCAGAGTCAAATCTCCTATTTCTTAGGTCCCTTTTCTTTCTTTTTCTTCACTTTTTTTTTTGGTGGAACACATCCTTCAGAAGACTTGGAGGTGAAATTTTTGAATATTTACATATTCCTCTAATTCTTCTGGAGCCCTGGTAGCGCTGTGGTTAGGCGTTTGGCTGCTAACCAAAAGGTTAGCAGTTCGAATCCACCAGCCACTCCTTGGAAACCCTATGGGGCAGTTCTACTCTGTCCTATAGGGTTGCTAGGAGTCAGAATTGACTAGATGTCAACGGGTTTTTCTAATGTTTCTATACTTACCAGTGCTTGATAGTTTGGCTGGGTAGGAAATTCTGTTAGAAATTTTCTCTCAGAATTTTAAAGATTAGAAATAATTTTTCCCTTTCTTGACTTCTAGATTTCAAAAATGCTATTCAAAAGCTTGATACATTTGATTTCTAATTCTTCTGTGGTACATAGTTGCTGCAGTGGCCCCCAGATGAATCACATCTCACTTTATCCATGTCCTTCAATAGTCTCCTTCTACCTTGCCTCTAGGCTCGGCCACATGACTTACTTTGGTCAATAGGACAAGCATGATGCAAGCAGAGGCTTGAAATGTGCTTGTGCATTGGGATTTCACTCTCTTGCTGCTGTGAACCTTTTCATCACCCTGTGAACAAGCCCAAGGTAGCCTCCTGGAAGATAAGAGACTATGTGACGAGAAGTGCCAGTCATCCCAGCTGAGGTTGCAGTCATGTGAGTAAGGCTACCCTGGACCATACACCCAGCATACATCCAGCTCTGACCAAAGAACCACCCAATCAATCCGTAGAATTTTTTTAAGCCACTATATTTTGGAGTGATTTTTTACACAGCAAAAGCTAATTCATACATCTTCCTTCTACCCTTCAGAAACTTTTAGAATCTTCTCTTTAAACCTATTGTTTTCAAATTTCACAGTGATGTACCTTGATATAGATTTTTTTCATCAGTTGTGTTGGAGATTCAGTGGTCTCTTTCGTCTTGAGAGCTCATCTTTAATTCTGAGAAGTTTTCCTGTATTTAAAAAAATATTATTCCCTCTCCTCCATTCTGTTTGTTTTCTCTTTCTGGAATTCCTATCATTTGAATATAAGAACTACTAGATTGAGCTCCTATTTTTTGGGTGAGGGATAAGGCATTAATGCCTATTTTCTATCTCTTTGTTGTATATTTTTGGGGCATTTCTTCAGTTATTGAATTTTCTATTCATAGTAACGTATTTGCAATTTCCAAAAATTCTTTTTTGACTCTGAATATACTTTTTATAATATTTTGGGTTTTTTATGGATGCAATGTCTTATCTTCCTGTGAATATTGATTATAGGCTTTTTCTTTATTGATTTTTCCCTGCAATAGCTTTGATTCATCCCAGTTCCATTTCTCTGTTTGATTGTTTTGATCTCTGTCTTTGGGTTAGAGGCTCTACTCAGTGCTCAGTGATGTTTGACACTTTATAATTAAATGTAAAACACCACAAAACTGATTGGAAATTCTGTGTATTGGGTAGGGTTTGTGAGTGTCCTCCCTCTAGGATGACCATGTGGCAACCTGGCCATTTCTTTGGAGAACCCCCAAATGTGAGTATCTATGGGGCTTTTCTCTTGGATCAGATGGTTTCCCCATAAGAAATTCTTCAGTATCCTATTGGGAGTTGCAGGGTAGGGTTAAATTGAGCAGTCAGCCTTCTGGGAGCTAAGCAGTATGCCAGCTTTGACTTTCTCCTCATTTTCAATGCAGCGTCTCACCAATCCCCCTCACTGCCATGCTCTGTGGACTAAGAGACACAGCTTCTGGTGGCTCTCCAGGGAGCAAACCTCTCATCTTCTCCCTCCAGTCATACCTGTGCCTGTAGTTCCTGAGCTTCACCAGAGTCTGCACCAACGGTCAATTTCCTTGCTTCTTGTTGGCTTATCCTCCTTCAGGTGATTTGCTTTCAGCTTTCTCCTATCTGTTAAATGAGTTTTCTAGCATCCAAAATTTTGTTGCCAATTATCATTGGCATTGTCTCATCTTCTATTCTTTTTGTTCATGTGGGCTTAGACTATTTTGATTCTCTGTCATTTTAGTGGGTTGTTGGTAGGGGCAGATGTATTCAACTTGCCTTGTTGAACTGAAACCTGGAGTCAGCTTTTAGTGGAATAGTGAATGCATTTGTGCATCCCAATTAGCAAAACTGAAAATAGACTATCACATTGAGCGTCATGGCCAATGCATCTATCCTGTCTAGTTATTATTTTATAGAAGTACTTTTTTATTTGAAGGGACACATCCATCCAAGCTGTTTTATTGTCAAGCATGTTGCCTAGGATTTATCAAAATATATATTTACTGTGCACTTTGTGCTTCCCACATAATCTGAAAGAGAAGAAACGGAGCAACAGCAGATGAAATGCCAAGCTGTTTGCGTGTTTAAAATGTGGAATTTTGCAATGATGGATGTGAATCTGGGTCAGCACTATTTACAGAGAGCACATGGTGTTTTGTTTCAACAAGCAGGAAAACATTTTATGATAAAATGTGGTAAAAGCGTGTAGTTTTTTCCAACTAAGCAGTAAAAGGAATTACACAATTGAAATGATAAATAAAAAGTTCTATGAATCATCTCTAATGTAGGGAAAATGTGCAGCCAGGACAGAAACAGTGTTTTCCTGCGTGTTAAGAATAAAGTCTAATTCTCTAAAACAGAAGTCAATAACAGCATGTCCTAGAAGCTGAGATAATTGTGGGACTCTTAGGGCTAACAAGTGAGTTTAGTAAGGTTGTAGGATAAAAGATCGGTATACAAAAATCTATTGTATTTCTATCTACCTTCAACATACAGTTGGAAGTTGAAATTCAAAAAAATACCATTTACAATAGCATAGAACAATATAACATACTTAGGGATAAATCTGACAAAAGATATGAAAGATCTGTACAATGAAAACTGCAAAATATTACTGAGGGAAATTAAAGAAAACATAAATAAGTGGAAAGATATGCCTTGTTCAAGAGACGGAAGACACAATAGTGTTAAAGATGTGAACTCTCCCCAGAACTAACCTACAGATTCAACACAACCCCAATAAAAAATCCCAGCAGGCTTTTTGTGTAGAAACTGACAAGCTGGTTCTAAAATTCATGTGGAAATGCAAAGGACCTAGAAAAGTAAAATAAATAAATAAAGTTGCCATAAAGTTGATTCCATGTGTGTCATAGCAGAACTGTGCTCCAGAGGGTTTTCAATGGCTGATTTTTCAGAAGTAGATCACCAGGCCTTTCTTCTGCGGCACCTCTGGGTGGATTCAAACCTCCAAGCTTTCGGTTAGCAGCTGAGCTCGTTAACATTTGCACCACCCAGAATAGTCAGAACAACTCTAAAAAACAAGACACTGAAGTCTAAAATAAAAAAAAGGTTGAAGGACTGACACTGATCACTGATTTCAAGACTTATTATGGGGCTATAGTAATCTACTGCTGCTTTGCCCAAAAGGAAACTGTTCAGTTGCCCCTCCACGCCAAGATCTGGGTTGAAGTACTCAGTATACACACTCAGAAGCTGTTTTGGTTTCTATGGGGTTTATGAAGGAGCCCTGGTGGTACAGCGGTTAAGCACTTAGCTGCTAACCAAAAGGCCAGCAGTTCGAACCCACCGCCTGCTCCACGGGAGAAAGATGTAGCAGTCTGCTTCTATAAAGATTACAGCCTTGGAAACCCTGTGGGGCAGTTCTACACTGTCTTATAGGGTTGTTTTGAGTCAGAATCCACTCGATGGCAACAAGTTTGGCGGAATGGGGTTTATGGAAGGAGCCCTGGTGGTGCAGTGATTAAGTGCTCAGCTGCTAACCAAAAGGTCTGCGAGTTGAACCCACCAGCCACTTCATGAAAGAAAGATGTGGCAGTCTGCTTTCATAAAGATTTACAGCCTTGGAAACCCTACAGGGCAGCTGTAGTCTGTCCCATAGGGTTTCTGTGAGTCAGAATCTACTCGATGACAGTGAGTAAGGGATTTAAAGTAGCTCATGCTTTTCAAACAAATCTATTGAAATAGTGGAGACAATGGTGTAAAGGCTGTATTGATTCTATTATTTTTTAGCCAGATTTATTAAAGCATAATTTACATACAGTAAAATTCGCCCTTTTGGTCTACTATCTAGGGTGTTCATCTGCCTTCTTTGAGGCCAACTTTACACTCGAAATAATCTCTCTGATACCAACTGCAAACACAGTCCTTCTTCCTCTGAGCCTAACCACTGGAGCCAGGGCAAACCTCACATTACACGGCACAGTCCTCCAGACTGCCCAGTCAGCCCAGGACCTCAGACACCAGCCACAAGCTTAGGAGTCCACATGACACCCTCACCTCTGACCTGCTGACAGAGATTTGTGCCTGCTGCCCCCAAACCCCCAACACTTGGAGAGACTGGTGGCATCGTGGTTAAGAGCTACGGCTGCTAACCAAAAGGTCAGCAGTTTGAATCCACCAGGTGCTCCTTGGAAACTCTATGGGGCAGGTCTACTCTGTTCTGCAGGGTCACTATGAGTCAGAATCGACTCGATGGCAATGGGTTTGGTTTTCGTTTGCCCTCACCCCCCAGCTTGATAATTTGCTGGAATGACTCACAGAAATCAGTAAAGCGCTATTCTTACAATCACAGTTTTATTACAGCAAAAAGGGATACAAATGAAGAGATGCATAGGGCAAGGTCTGGGAGGATCCCCAAAGCGAAGTTTCCAGCTCCCAAATGGTACTTATCACCATCCCAAGCACAGATGTCTTTCACCAACCAGGAAACACACTGAGCTTCTGTGTCCAGAGCTTTATTCAAGTCTCATGCCATGGGCATGATTGACCGAATCATTGCCCGTGTGGTTGACCTCAACCTCCAGACCCTTGTCTCCCCCGCACTGAGGTCAGGCTGACCAGTGGGTCTTTCTGGGCCAGCCTTCACCCAAGAGTCACCTCATTAGCATAAACCCTCAGGTGTGGCCCAGCGCCCTCATGCATAACAAAGACACCAATCAATGAAGAAATTCCAAGGATCAAATTCTTTGAGTACACCACACATCTACATTCTATGAATTTTGACGGACACATTTGGTCATGTAGCCACCAGCATGATCGTTTCCATCAGCCCCCAAAATCTCCTTGCTTCCTCCCCCTGCCCCTCCCCGGCTCCCGGATACCGCTGATCTGTTTTCTGTTCCTATAATTTTGCCTTTTCCAGAATGTCATATAAATGGGGTCATACAGTACACAAACTTTTGAATCTGGCTTCTTCCACTCAGCATAATGTATTTAAGATTCGTCCATGTTGTTGCAATTGTAGTTCGTTCCTTTTTATTGCTGAGTAATATTCCACTGTACAGAGGCACCACAGCTGGTTTATCCATTTACCATTTGAGATTTGGGCTATTCCAAGTTTTTGGTGATTATGAATAAAGCTGCTATATGTATCTGTGTAGAGGTGTTTGTGTGAACATAGTTTTCATTTCTCTGGGATAGATACCCAGGAGTGTAACTGCTGGGTTGAATGGTATTTGCATGTTTAGTTTTTTTAAGAATCTGCCAAACTGTTCTCCAGAGTGGCTTTACCTTTTTCCCTTCCCACCCGCTATATATGTGTGATCCAGCTATGAGTTTTAGCCTAAATTCCAGTGTTAAACAGCAGAAATTCTCAGAGATTCACTAGGTTTAAAATGTTCTATTTCTGGAAGTGTTATAACTAATGACATTCCAATATAAGTTAAGTCACCCAAAAAAGGGGGAAAAAATCATGTTGATCTTTTTGCCAGACACTTTAAACACCAGAAAAATACTGGAAAAATGATGTTTACAAAGTCCTGGGGGAGGGTACACTAGACCCACGGATGTATAGCTATGGCGCAATGAATAACTTAATATGGCCCTTCTAGCCATAGTCTTTGTAACTCCCACCAAATGACTGGGTGGGACTATGCAAATGAGGTGCTTGTGGCCCACCAAAGGGATTGTATAGCTTTCTAATAATGTATATAAGGTACATGGCACCCTTGTGGGGGTGGGATTGTGCAAATATGGTGTATGGAACCCTAATGAGGGGATTGGTCAGTTTTGCCATCCCGCTAGGCTTAAAACGAGCCATTCCAGAGGCAGACAGAGGGGATCTCATGACCACCAAGAAGAAGAGACAAGAACGGAGAGCATCGTTTGGACCTGGTATCTCTGTGCTGAGAACCTCATTGGCCCAGGAGACAGAGAGGCCTGTAACACTGGAGATAGTGAGGGATGGCAAGAAGCAGTGGCAGCAGAGGCAGCAGAACCAGGAGACAGTAAGAGACTGTGCAGTGGGCTTCTCAGCTCACGGAGTGAGAAGGATGAGTGCCTTCAGGCAGGAGGCTTGCTGGTGGAGTAGGGTGCTTCTGGGCACTTGGTGGAGCTAGGTTTGCCAACCTACTAGCCAGGGGCCGAGGGCCAGAGAGACATCTGCCTGCAGGCATGGCTGAGAAGAGGCTGTCCTGATGGAAGAACAGTATCCTGAGCATTTCTGAACCTGAGTTGTAACTTATTACTTCCCTCATAAACCCCATAACTGAGAATGGAATGTGAGTTCTGTGTGGCCATTGCAATGAATTATTGAACTCTGCAGAGAAGTAAGGAGTGCCGCAGGAGGGATGGTTGGTGCCAGAATTGGTTAAAAGGTTGGCAAGAAGATATACATCTGACTTCCACCTCACAGGAATCTGCCTTGGGTGGTTGACGCTGATAATGATTCTTCTTCCCCCTTGTGAAGTGAGAGGAGGTCAGGCGCGCCACCACGACTTGTTACACCAGCCAAACTTCCAATCACGTAAACGACATCCTAACACGCGAAGGAGCTCTCTGAACTGAGCAACAGTATCTGGAGGCCCCTGGAAAAACAAAGCAAAGCAAAGCAAAATGAAACCAACAACCAAAACACCATAGTGAAATCTAGCCAGCCCATAAATGAATTAAAATGAAGTGTGGAACAGAAAATTTTTAATAAAAATGCTAGTGAATATTAAATCCATTCAATTATGGAGTTAAAACCAACAACTGGGGATGCATGGTTGTAATAGAAATGTAAATATAATCCTGAAAAAGTACAATAATACAAGCAATATACATAATTAAGGGAATGGGGTAGAGGGGGAGATGGAAAACGTAATCACCTCATCTTTCATTACAAAGAGTCAATAGTGCCCTAAACTGAAATTTATAATAATAAAAAAATGATTTCCAACACTTAAATATTTTCAGTAAGAAGTTGAAATAATATTTGATGTATCATTATATATTGTTATTACGTAGTATATATTATATCTTATATGTTAATCTATGCTTATTTTATACATGTCAATATGTAATATTAGTATATACTATATAATATATTGTATATATTTTGCTGAAGATCATTCAAAAGCGGCTGCACAGACTGAATCCAGTACAACTAGATGGTGCCCAGCTGCCACCACTGACTGCTCTGACCAAGATCACAACAGAGGGTCCTGGACAGAGCTGGATAAAAATGTAGAACAAAATTCTAACTCCCAAAAAAAGACCAGACTTACTGGCCTGACAGAGACTGGAGAAACCCTGAGAGTATGGCCCCTGGACCCCCTTTTAGCTCAGAAATGAAGTCACTCCCCAAGTTCGCCATTCAGCCAAAGATTAGACAGCCCCATAAAACAAAACAAGACTAATGGGGCACAACAGTCCAGGGACAAGGACTAGAAGGCAGGGGGAGACAGGAAAGCTGGTAATAGGGAACCCCAAGTTGAGAAGGGACTGTGCTGACATGTCATGGAGTTTTTAACCATTGTCATAAAACAATATGTATACTAAGTGTTTAATGAGAAACTATTTGTTCTGTAAACCTTCATTTAAGGTACAATAAAAAAAAAATTTAAAAAAAAAGTGTCTGCAGCAGTACATCAACAGGGAACTGCCAGAAATTCAAGCCAGATTCAGAAGAGGATGTGGAACAAGGGTTATCGTTGCTGAAATCAGATGGATCCTGGCTGAAAGCAGAGAATACCAGAAAGATGTTTACCTGTGTTTTATTGACTATGCAAAAGCATTCAGCTGTGTGGATCATAACAAGTTATGGATAACATTGCAAAGAATGGGAATTCCAGAACACTTAATTGTGCTCATGAGGAACCCGTACATAGACCAAGAAGCAGTCATTCGAACAGAACAAGGGGATACTACATGGTTTAAAGTCAGGAAAGGTGTGTGTCAGGGTTGTATCCTTTCATCAATACTTATTCAATCCGTATGCTGAGCAAATAATCCAAGAGGCTGGACTATATGAAGAAGAACGGGGCATCAGGATTGGAGGAAGGCTCATTAACAACCTGCATTTTGCAGATGACACAACCTTGCTTGCTGAAAGCGCAGAGGATTTGAAGCACTTACTGATGAAGATCAAAGACTACAGCCTTCAGTATGGATTGCACTTCAACATAAAGAAAACAAAAATCCTCACAACTGGACCAATAAGCAACATCATGATAAACGGAGAAAAGATTGAAGGTGTCAAGGATTTCATTTCATTTTGGATCCACAATCAACACCCATGTAAGCAGCAGTCAAGAAATCAAATGACGCATTGCATCAGGCAAATGCGCTGCAAAAGACCTCTTTAAAGTGTCAAAAGTAAAGATGTCACCTTGAAGGCTAAGGTGCGCCTGACCCAAGGCATGGTGTTTTCTGTCACCTCATATGCATGTGAGAGCTAGACAATGACCAAGGAAGACCAAAGAAGAATCGAAGCCTCTGAATTATGGTGTTGGCTAAGAATATTGAATAGACCATGGACTGCCAAAAGAACAATAAATTTGTCTTGGAAGAAGTACAGCCAGAATGCTCCTTAGAAGCAAGGATGACAAAACTTTGTCTCACATACTTTGGACATGTTATCAGGAGGGACCAGTCCCTGGAAAAGGACATTGTGCTTGGTAAAGTAGAGGGTCAGCAAAAAAGAGGAAGACCCTTAACAAGATGGATTGACACAGTGGCTGCAGCAATGGGCTCAGGCATAACAACGATTGTGAGGATGGCACAGGACCGGGCAGTGTTTTGTTCTGTAGTACACAGGGTTGCTATCAGTTGGAACTGACTCACTGGCACCTAACAACAACAACAACATATCTTATGTTGTCTCTGGGTGGTGCAAATGGTTAAGGGCTTAGCTACTAACCTTAAAGTTGGCAATTTGAAGCCACCCAGTGGTGCTTTGAGTGAAAGCCCTGGCGATCTACTTCTGAAAGGTCACAGCCATTGAAAACCCTATGGAGCACAGCTCTACCATGACACACTTGGGGTTGCCATGAGTCAGAATTGACTTGATGGCAACCGGTTGGTTTGGTTAGATATGTAATATTAATATGTACAATAAAAACAAAAAAATCTCATTGTCATTGAGGGAGCGATTCCGACTCATAGTGAACCTATAGGACAGAGTAGAACTGCCCCATAGGGTTTCCAGGGAGAGGCCAGTGGATTTGAACTGCTGACCTTTTTGGTTAGCAGCCAAGCTCTTAACCACTGTGCCACCAGGGCTCCATAAATGCGATATATAATATGTAAGAATATAAAATACAACGCATATCTTAAACTTCAGAGAAAACATTTAGGTACCCTAATTTCTGTGTTGCTCAGAAATTAAAATTCCGAAAAATAACTAGTAACTTTGTTTAATGTTAGCATATATAACCTGAGCCCTTTTGAAAATAAAATTCACTTTCTTGCTCCCCTTCAACTACACAGAGCGATACTGAAAGGGTGTTTCCCAAAGGTTAATATGGCTTATTCCTGGGTGGTAAAATTTTGAGTGATATGTTGATTTCGTCTTTGTATGTTTTCACCGGTGTTGAATTTTTAATAGTGTGCATGTATCACTTTTATTAAAACAGCACGGAGTTTTAAAAAATGTAAATAGCCCTAAAAGGCATTTTTAAAAAACCATCAAAGAGTTGTGTTGCCATGTTGGCTTTTCTGGGAGGAGCAGGACAATCTCAGAAAAGGGGGTGACTGCAGAAGACCCTCCGTCTAGCATGAGCTGCTCCTCCGGGGGCCATGGGTGCACGCTGCACCCTGAACTGGCTTTGCTAAGGATTCTGGGGGTGAGGGTTTGCTTCTCCTGTACTCTACATTTCAAAATTTCAACACTCCTAAATGCAAGATACTTACTGATATGGCACTTAAGATGTGGCAAGCACTATTCTGAGGCTTTTCAAACAGGGACTTTCATCCTCAGAACAACCCAAAGAAGCATGTTCTCTTATTACACACCTTTCACAGACACAGAGACGGAGGCACTTCTGGAGGCCCGAGAAGTGAAACCACTTAGTTGATAATGTGAGTACCCAGTCTGGAAGCCACCAGGGGCGCCATCTTTAGTGTGATCTCGACACCACATTTCATTCAGCCATTTGTTGTAGGGTAAAAGACATCACAAAGTTTAGTAAAGCAAAAAGAAAGTTTTATTCGGCATATATTCCAAGAGGCAAAAGCAGGAAACAGACATCCATGCTGCCAGAGCCATGTCTGCCCGAGTCCAGGGAACATTACCGAGTAAACAAAAGTGGGAAAGCGGACTAGCATGCTGCCATAGCCAGTCTGCCTGAGTCCGAGGAACATTACAGAGTTGTCAGTATATATTAACATTACAAAATGGGCAAAACCACTGAAAGCTTCACCTTTTCACAGATTGGCTAGAAACTGTGATCCTACATTTTGAATCATCTTTCTTAACAATCATTGGTACAGGTTTCAGTAATGACAGTCAGGAAGGTCTTCATTGGTCCAACAAATTTCTGTTCACTAAATGCTAATAGAAATACACAAGAGTGGAAATTCTTTTGTGTTCTGTTTGATTGGCTTATGAGTAAGGTTCCTTGAAAGATATTTTCTTCCCTTAAAGATATTTTCCAAGATTCTCCCTAGCTATTCTCTTTAGGGTTGCTATGAGTCAGGTTTTATTGTCTTTATACCTCAAGGCCCAGTTAATGTGTCCTTATGAGTCCTTGTCAGTCCTCGTGAGCCCAGCTCCAGGTGGGTCACATTCTGTGTGCTCAAGGACAGGGAATAATGATTCCAATATTATTTTCTAAATCACATTCAACTAATGTTTACTGAGCACCTACTGGGCACCCCTCTAGATGCTAACTGATCAGAGGCACTCAGCAATGGAAATGGATAACAACTTTAAAGTAAGTAGACAAACAGTGAGAGAAAGGAGATCCATCTTGCATTTCCACACTGTTCTCCATGTTTTCCTCTACGTTCCCCATGGCCACGTTTTACTATTGCCACGTGGTTACTGTACAGTTTTGATCCGTGATGCAAAATGATTTTGAATTACAATTATTTATCAGTGGCTGCAAACTAGTGGCCCATAGCATCCAGTCCTTATGGATTCAAGTGCTTTCTTTGTATTAAATCCACAGCTGTTTTTAAAAACCAAAATTGCTTTTATTATACTGTTACTTAAATAAAACCAAATTAGTTGCCATTGAGTCATTTCTGACTCATGGCGAACCCATGTTTCTCAGAGTAGAACTATGCTCCATAGGGTTTTCATGGCTGTGACCTTTCGGAAGGAGATGGCAAGGCCTTTCTTCCAAGGCATCTCTGGTGGGTTCAACCCACCAACCTTTTGGCTGGTAGCCCAGTGCTTAGCTGTTTGTACCACCCAGGGACTCCGTTACTTAAATAGCTACAAACATAAAGCTAGTTATAAATTCCCTATCCTTGGTTAAGGGTTCAACTGCTAACCAAAAGATCGGCGGTTCGAATCCACCAGCCGCTCCTTGGAAACCCTATGGGGCATTTCTACTCTGTCCTATAGGGTCACTATGAGTTGGAATTGACTTGACGGCAATGGGTTTGGTTTTTGGTTTATGCTTGTTGTTGGTAGCTGCCATTGAGTTGGCCCCTGACTCATGCATGAATAAAATGCTGCCCGATCCCATGCCATCCCTACGATTGGTTGTGGATCTCATCATTGTGATCCATAGTGCTAATAAATCAAAACCAGAAATTTTTATAAAAACCATCAAAACTTCACAACGAACAAAATTCAAATCAACATTAATCCATGTCAGAAAAAAAACTGTGGAAGACTTTGAAATGAGCAAAAAAGATGCCTCCGTCTCCTGTCTAGTGCACCCCTCCAGGTTCTCTCTGCATTTTCTTGTCTTTGACCTATTTTACAAATGTGTAAGCTGTTTAAAACTGACAGTAATACTAATGATTCTTGTCCACAGCACCACAAATGCATTGTGTTTTGTCTAGCGGAGAAGCAATTGATTACTGCCCGGTAGATATTGACTGGCCTTATATATCTCTTGGAAACCCTGGTGGCCAGTGGTTAAGTGTTACGGCTGCTAACCAAAAGGTCGGCAGTTTGAATCCACCAGGTGCTGCTTGGAAACTCTGTGGGGCAGTTCTACTCTGTCCTGTAGGGTCACTGTGAGTCTGAATCGACTCGATGGCAACGTTTGTTGTTTTTTTTTTTTTTAATACATCTCTTTGTAAATTCTTTTCAGCATTCCTGATTGCCTTGTGTATTTTAAATTTTCCTTTGAACCAGTTGTGACATTGTACTTTTTTTTTTTTAGGATATGAGGTTTATTTTTGTACTCTTGATTCTATTCCATTTATATATAGGTCTATCCTGTGCAAAGGTCACATTGATTACTGTAGCTTCACAGTAAGTTTTTAAAATTGTGAAGTGTGAATTCCCCCCACTTTGATCTTCTTTCTCAACATTGTTTTGTCTATTCTAGATCTCTTGCATATGAATTTCCATATGAATTTTAGGATCATCTTGTCAATTTCTGCAAAAAAAAAGGTGGAATTTATTTATTTCTTTTAAATTTTACTCTGGGTGAAAATATACACAGCAAAACCCTCTCCCATTCCACGGTTTCTAGACACAATGATCAGTGACACTATGTGAACATTCTCATTATTCCTGATCTAGTTGTTTTATTTTCATTCATTTAATCTCTCAGCTTTAAAATAGCTGGGGACTCTTTGGTCTTATAGATTTTTTTTTTTTTTTTTAAAGTAACGCCGTACTCGAGGATGACACTCTTCTTTACTCTTTGGGCTAAACTGTTACTTAGTTTAAAGGTGACTTCAGGGGAAAGTTTCAATTCAAGGTTTGAAGAGCAACTCAAGGCCATAGTCTTGGGGACGCCTCCAGACGCAATAGGTCCAGTAAGTCTGTTCCACATTTTTCTCTCTTTCTATCAGGATTTCTCTATTATATTCCTAATCAGAAAGTTCAGTAGCAGTAGCTGGACACCATCTAGTTCTTCTGGTCTCAAGGTGAAGGAGGCAGTGGTTCTTGTAGACTATTAGTCCTATAGTCCAGTTCCTTTTCTGACTATTAGGTTTCCTTCTTTCTCTTTTGTTCCAGACAAATGAAGACCAATAGTTGTATCTTAGACGACTACTCATAAGCTTTTAAGACTCCAGACACTCCTCACCACACTGGGAGGTAGAACATAAACTTTAAGAACTACATTGTGAATAGAACACATAAGGGACACAGTTAAAGAAACTTCTTAGACATACCCAAACACCCTGGGAGACGAATTATTGGGCTTGAAACCTAAGGACCATAGTCTCGGGGGACATCTAGGTCAATTGGCATAACATAGTTCATAAAGATAGTATTCTACATCCTACTTTGCGAGCAGCCATCTAAGATACAACTATTGGTCTCTTCCTGACTGGAGCAAAGGAGAGTGAAGGAAACCAAAGACTCAAGGAAGCAGTTAGTCCATGGGACTAATGGCCCACATGAACCACAGCCTTGTCTAGCCTGAGACCAGAAGAA
The DNA here is from genome assembly GCF_000243295.1 of Trichechus manatus latirostris. Taxonomy (NCBI): domain Eukaryota; kingdom Metazoa; phylum Chordata; class Mammalia; order Sirenia; family Trichechidae; genus Trichechus; species Trichechus manatus. The sequence goes on along the minus strand of NW_004443978.1, from coordinate 7,951,927 downwards.
CTGGTGCCTGGCTACCACTACCGACCACTCTGACCAGGAACACAATAGTGGTCCTGGTTAGTTAGGGAGAAAAATGTAGAACAAAAATCAAATTTATAAAAAAAGACCAGACTTACTGATAGAGACTGGAGGAACTCCCAGACTATCTCCTTAAGACACCCTTTTAACCTGGAACTAAAGCCATGCCTGGAAAACACCTTTCAGCCAAATAATAGATTGGCCTATAATAGAAACAATAACACCCGTGAGGAATGTGCTTCTTAGAACAATCAACTATAGGAGACCAACATTTGCCCAAAAGCAAAGATGAGAAGGCAAGGAGGGGCAGGGAAAGTGGAGGGATGGAAACGGGGAAGGCAGGGTGGAAATTCGGAGAGTGCAGACATATTGCGGGGATAGCAACCAATGTCACGGAACAATTTTTTTTTTTAATTGTGCTTTAAGTGAAAGTTTACAATTCAAGTTAGTCTCTCATACAAAAATTTATACATACATTGTTATGTGACCCTAGTTGCTCTCCCCATACTGTGACAGCACACTCCTCCTTTCCACCCCTGATTTCCCGTGTCCATTCAACCAGCTCCTGACCCTCTCTGCCGTCTCATCTCACCTCCAGACAGGAGCTCCCCATTTAGTCTCATGTATCTACTTGAGCTAAGAAGCATACTCTTCACAAGTATCATTTTATGTCCCATAGTCCAGTCTAATCTTTGTCTGAAGAGTTGGCTTCGGGAATGGTTTTAGTTCTGGGTTGACAGAGACTCCGGGAGCCGTGCTTTCTAGGGTTCCTCCAGTCTCAGTCAGACCATTAAATCTGGTCTTTTTACTAGAATTTGAGTTCTGCACCCCACTTTTCTCCTGCTCCGTCAGGGACTCTCTGTTGTGTTCCCTGTCAGGGTGGTCATTGGTGGTAGCCGGGCACCATCTAGCTCTTGGTCTCAGGCTGATGAAGCCTCTGGTTTATGTGGCCCTTTCTGTCTCTTGGGCTAATACTTTCCTGTGTCTTTGGCGTTCTTCATTCTCCTTTACTCCAGGTGGTTGGGACCAATTGATGCATCTTAGATGGCTGCTCGCTAGCTTTTAAGACCCCAGATGCCACTCACCAAAGTGAGATGCAGAACATTTTCTTAATAAACTTTGTTATGCCAATTGACCTAGATGTCCCCTGAAAGCATGGTCCCCAGACCCCTGTCCCTGCTACTCTGTCCCTCCAAGTGTTTGGTTGTATTCAGGAAACGTCTTAGCTTTTGGTTTACTCCAGTTGTGCTGACTTCCCCTGTAGTGTGTCATGGAACAATTTGTGTACAAATTGTTGAATGGTGATTTAGGAGATAATATTGGAGCCAGTATTCCCTGTCCTTGAGCATAAGGAATGTGACCCAGCTGGAGCTGGACTCACAAGGACACATCAACTAGGCCCTAAGGTATAAAGACAGTAGCTAGGACAATCTTGAAAAATATCTTTTACGGAACTGTTCATATAAACAAATTATAAACAGCACAAAAGACCCACATACTTTCCAATCTTATCTTTTTCTATTAGCATTTAGTGAATAGTAAGATTTGTTGGACCAATGAGGACCCTCCTGTCATTACTGAAACCTGTACCAGTGATTGTTAAGAAACATGATTCAAAATGTAGAATCATGGTGACTTAATAGTTTTTAGCCAATTTGTGAAAAGGTGAAGCTTTCAATAGTTTTGCCCATTTGTAATGTTAATATATACTAATCTGTAACATTCCTCGGACTCGGGCAGACATGACTGGCAGCATGCTTGTCCATTTCCTACTTTTGCCTCTTTAAACATATGCCAAATAAAACCTTTCTGTTTGCTTTACTGTAACTTTGTGGTGTTTTTACCCTAGAACAATGGGAAACTAATTTGTTGTGTAAACTTTCACTTAAAACACAATAAAATGTTGGGAGTAAAAGAAAAAAGAACTATATTTTAGCAATTGACTGAATTGTCCTACGAGACCACAGCCCTAAGCCCCCAAACCAAGAGACCTGATCTCATGCAGTGCTTGGTTATATCTAATTAGTATCAGCATCTGTAGTCCCCCACTGCTGTTAGTTGTTATTGCTGCAAAACCATACATAACCTAGCATTTGCCCATTCACCCCTTTTCCTTGTGTACAGCTTATGGACATTAGTTACATCTGGCATGCTGTGCAAACTTCACCCATATTCAGTGTCACTTTTCCCATTTCTATAAACAAAAAAATGACTACTGCCTAAGGAGTGGAACCCTGGCGGTGCAGTGGTAAATAGCTTGGCTGCTAACCAAAAGGTCTGCAGTTCGAATCCACCGGCTGCTCCTTGGAAACCCTATGGGGCAGTTCTACTCTGTCCTATAGGGTCGCTATGAGTCAGAATCAACTCGACAGCAATGGGTTTGGTTTTTTTTTTTGGTTTACTTAAGGAGTAAGCCTCCCTCTTTCCCCTCCCCCTCACCCCAGGGAATCACTAATGAACGTTAGTTTCTGTATTGTGACCTACTTGTGCCATTTCATAAAAGTGAGAACATACAATATGTGTTTTTTGTGATTGACTTATTTTGCTCAAGATAACATCCTCCTGGTTCATCCACGTTGTAAGATGTTTCGGAAACTCATTTTTCGTTATTGCTGAGTAGTACTCCATTGTATGTACGTACCACATTTTACTTATTCATTCATCCATTCATTGATGGGCACTTAGGTTGTTTCCACATTTTTTGCTATTGCAGATAATGCTGCAATGAACATAGGTGTGCTTATGTCTGTTCATGTTGTATTGGTTCTTTCATTAATTAATGAATTAAATAAAATCTTTGACATATGTTCATTTTACATTTGTATGACAGCTGTGATTTTACTTTTTCTAAAAAACAACATTCATAAAATTTGATTTTGCTGATATAAAATTGCTTCTAAAAATTTCCCCACTTAAAATACATGGCAGGAACTATCTGTGCTTATTGTGCCACATTCTGCCCTCCTGAGGCATTGTTACCTGTGGACATGGATTTGCAACTCTCATGGACTATTACATGTGTTTACACTAATACGTCTTCATTGTCTTTATTCAGAATGTCTGGAGCTGAGCTTGGGCCTTGGGCAATCTTTATTGGGCTTATCTGCTTCCTCAACCTTCTATTTTCTCTCCTTCTCCTTCTATGTCTGGGCCACATGTCTGGGCAGAAGATTGCTGAGGAGGCCCCTGGGGAGCAACTTGGGGCCTGGGAGTTAGGGGCATGACTTCTTCTTGAGGCGTTATTTGGGTTGGTGTGACCTCTGCAACCAGTCCCCTAAGACACCACAGTAATTGCTTTGCAAAGGAGTGAGGAGAAGAATCTTCAAAAGTGGGATGCATGTGCTCATTTCTTAGTCTTTGAAATTGTGCTGTCCAGTGTGGTAGCCACCTAGCCACATGGGGCTATTGAACACTTGAAATGTGGCTAGTACAACTGAAGAGTGAAATTTTTCACTGTTTAATTTTTGTTAATTTAAATTTTAAAATATGTGCAATTCAGTTTGGAACCACTTGGGTATGTGTATCTACTTTTTAACCATATATTTTATGAACTCTAAATACAGAACACATATTTCTGTTGACAGTTTAGCTCCCAGATTGAAATATGCTGCAAACGTAAAATATATATCAGATTTCAAAGACTTAGTACAAAGAAAATGTGAAGTATCCCACCAATGTTTTTGTTTGGATTATGTTGAAATCATAACATTTTGAATATTTTGGGTAAAATATATTATTAAAATTATTTCACCTTTCCTTTTATGTTTTTAAATGTGGCTACTAGAAAATTTGGAGTCCCTGGGTGGTGCAAATGGTTAAGCACTCAACTGCTAGCTGAAGGGTTGGCAGATAGAACCCACCTAGAAGCACCTCAAATGAGAGGCCTGAGGTGGGGCCAAGATGGCAGAGTAGTCAGACGCTTCAACTGGAAGAGCGTAGGCAATGTCACTGAACTGTGCATGTAGAAATTTTTGAAATGGTGTGTTTTTGGCTATGTGTATTTTCACCAAAAAAAAAAAGGTTGAGAAGTTAGAGGGTTGGCAGGTTGTGGGGTTGTTAACCAATGTCATAAAACAGTATGTGTACTACTGTTTCATGAGAAACTATTTGTTCTGTAAGCCTTCACCTGAAGTACAATAAAAAAGAAAAACAAAAACCACCCCCTTTGGGAAAAACCTCTCTCCCATTTACCTCCCCCCTCCTCCACTCTGCAACAGGTCTTAGGCCGCCTCAGTGATTGCCTAGTCCCATGAGCCAGAAGTAGGACCCATCACATGCCCTGAGCTTTCTCCTGGCCTCGGAGAGGGAACACATTAACAAACAGGGAAATGATAATCTGCCGGTTCCCCTAAGCTGGGAACTCAGGGTAGGCAGAACTCCTTTGCCTAGGCACAGGCATAAGAGGTCCATGGACTTTGAATGCTTTTCACCTCTGCATAGATGTGTGGGCCCATCTCAACAGCATAGGCCCTGTTTACCACAGTAAAACAGGGTATATACCTGAAGTCTAACTTCAACTGTTTCAGCTATATGGTGAAGTGGCAGGTTCATGACATTTGACACTGCTCTGCCCATTAAGTAGGGTCCTCACCTACCCACTTCAGGGGCCTGAGGACTGGTGGCTCCACCCATGCCACCTAGCCACCCACGACAGGGGTCCAAGAATAAGTAGTGCCTTCCAGTCCTTACAGCCAACAGTATTGGGTGCTCATAGTCCGGCTGCAAAACCCACCCACCTATGTACTCTAGGGAATGGGACACATTTTCCTCCTAGACACTCAGAGGCAGCTATCAGCCCCCTGCCATGCTCAGTGCATGACCCCCTACTGCAGCCAGATACCTGTGCCTACTCCAATCACCCCTGCCCATCTAGGACTGTAGATGAGAGCCTGCACCACACATTTGGTGACCAACCACCTGGACACCTGAGCTAAATTCATACGAGAAAAGTAAACAGACTTCAGGGCTCACATACCTAGAAACAGCTCTAACTACCTGGTGACAGGACCTTAGAGCTTCAAAGGCACCAATAATCAAATGAGCTCACACGAGCAGCCTATTTGGGCATATCAAAACAAAGTGAAACAAGAAGCTAAGACACAGTAAGCAAACATAAAATAAATGAATATATTAGCTCACTGATGGCTCGGGGACAACAGTCAATATCAAATCACATAAAGAGGCAGACCATGATGGCTTCAGCAAGCTCCCAAACTAAAAAATCAAGAAATTTTCCAGAGGAAGAGAATTTCTTGGAATTACCGGAGGTAGAATACAAAAGATTAATATACAGAACACTTCAAGAGATCAGGAAGGAGATCAGGCAAAACACAGACCAAGCTAAGGAACACACAGACAAAGCAATAGAGGATCTTAAGAAGGTTATTCAAGAGCATAATGACAAATTTAATAGGCTTCAAGAATCCATAGAGAAACAGGTATCAGAAATCCAGAAGATTAACAATAAAATGTCAGAATTAGACAACTCAATAGAAAGCCATAGGAGCAGAATTTGAGGCAATAGAATTCAAAATTAGCGAGATATGAAGATAAAGCCATGACACCAACTTATCTGAGGAACAATCAGATAAAATAATTTTAAAAAGTAAAGAAACTCTAAGAAGTATGTGGGACTCTTTCAACAGGAATAACCTACGAATGATTGGAGTACCTGAACAAGGGGGAATAACAGAAAATACAGAGAGAATTGTTGAAGATTTGTTGCCAGAAAACTTCCCTGATATCATGAAAATGAGAAGATATCTATCCAAGATGCTCATCGAACCCCACATAAGGTAGATCCCAAAAGCAAGTCACCAAGACATATTATAATCAAACTTGCCAAAACCAAATTATCTTTGGAGAGAATTTTAAGAGGGGCTACAAAGGACAGTCAATGAAACTAAGCTCTGACTACTCAGCAGAAACCATGCAGGCAAGAAGGCAATGGGATGACATATAGAAAGCCTTGAAGGAAAAAAACTGCCAGCCAAGAACTATATATCCAGAAAAACTGTCTCTCAAATGTGATGGCAAAATTAGGGCATTTCCAGATAAACAGAAATTTAGGGAATTTGCAAAAACCAAACCAAAATTACAAGAAATATTAAAGGGAGTCCCTGGTTAGAAAATCAATAACATCAGGTAACAACCCAAGACTAGAATACAGGACAAAGTAACCACATATAAATCCAGATAGGGAAGTCACAAAAATAAATCAAACCTAAAATACTGAAAATAGGGAAACAGAGATGTCAGCATGTAAAAGATGACAACATTAAAACAAAAAAGAGGCACTAAAGATGTAGTCATAGGTTTTTCATATATAGAGGAAGTGAAGGCAATATAAAGAAATAAAAGACTGGTTTAAACTTAGGAAAATAGGGGTAAATATTATGATAACTACAAAGAACACTAACAATCCTACACATCAAAATAAAAAACAAGAAAAATATAAAGACTCAGCAAATACAAAATCAACAACAATGAAAGAGATGAAAAGAAAATACATAAAGAAAAATGACTCAGCACAGAAAATTAAGTGGAACAAAGAAACTGTCAACAACACATAAAAAAAGACATCAAAATGCCAGCACTGAACTCATACCTATCGATAATTACATTGAATATAAATGGACTAAATGCACCAATAGAGTCAGAGAGTGGCAGAATCGATAAAACAAACACGATCTGTTGATATGTTGCCTACAAGAGACACACATTAGACTTAAAGACACAAGATAACTAAAATTCAAAGGATGGGGGGAAAAATATATCAAGCAAACAACAATAAAAAAAGAGCAAGAGTGGCAATATTAATCTCTGACAAAATAGACTTCTAAGTAAAATCTACCACAAAGGATAAGGAAGGACACTATATAATGATTAAAGGATCAATACACCAAGAGGACATAACTATAATAAATATTTATGCACATGACAGGGCTCCAAAATACATAAATTCTAATACCATTGAGAAGAGAGATAGACAGCTCCACAATAATAGTAGGAGACCTCAACATCTCACTGTCAGTGAAGGACAGAAAATCCAGAAAGAAGCTCAGCAAAGACATGGAAGAGTTAAATGCTACAATCAACCAACTTGATCTCATAGACATATACTGAACACTCCACCCAACAGCAGCCAAGTATACTTTCTTTTCCAATGCACATGGAACATTCTCCAGAACAGACCACATATTAGGCCATAAAGCAAGCCTTAATAAAATCCAGAGCACCAAAATATTACAAAGCATCTTTTCTGACCATAAAGCCATAAAAGTAGAAATCAACAACAGAAAAAGCAA
>NW_004443978.1:7906709-7942654 GCF_000243295.1 Trichechus manatus latirostris | reverse complement strand
AACAGAATACAAACCACAAATAACAATGCACAAACACCAGAAGAGAAACTAGATAAGTGGGAGCTCCTAAAAATCAAACACTTATGCTCATCAAAAGACTTCACCAAAAGAGTCAAAAGACAACCTACAGACTGGGAAAAAAATTTTCGCTATGATAAATCTGATCAGCATCTAATCTCTAAAATCTACAAGATACTGCAAAACTTCAACAACAAAAAGACAAATAACCCAATTAAAAAATTGGCAAAGGATATGAACAGGCACTTCACTAAACAAGGCATTCAGGTGGCTAACAGAGGAAATGCTCAGGATCATTAGCCATTGGAGAAATGCAAATCAAAACTACAGTGAGATGCCATCTCAACCAACAAGGCTAGCATTAATCCAAAAAACACAAAATAATAAATGTTGGAGAGGTTGTGGAGAGACTGGAACACTTATACACTGTTGATGGGGTGTAAAATGGTACAACCATTTTGGAAATCAATTTGGCACTCCTTAAAAAGCTAGAAATAGAACCAACCCCACTCCTTGGAATATATCCTAGAGAAATAAGAGCCATCACACGAATAGATATACGCACACCCATGTTCACTGTAGCACTGTTCACAACAGCAAAAAGATGGAAACAACCTAGGTGCCCATCAACGAACGAACAGATAAAACTATGGTATATTCACACAGTGGAATACAACCTAACCATAAACAACGATGATGAATCCGTGAAACATAACATGGAGGAATCTGGAAGGCATTATGCTGAGTGAATTTAGTGAGACACAAAAGGACTTATATTGTATAAGACCACTATTATAAGAACTCGAGAAAAGGTTTAAACACAGAAGAAAACATTCTTTGATGGTTATGAGGGTGGGGAGGGAGGGAGGGGGTATTCAGTAGCTAGATAGTAGACAAGAATTATCTTAGGTGAAAGGAAGGACAACACACAGTACAGCGGAAGTCAGCACAACTGGACTAAATTAAAAGCTAGTAAGTTTCCTGAATACAACCAAACACTTGGAGGGACAGAGTAGCAGAGGTGGGGGTCTGGGGACTATGGTTTCAGGGGACATCTAGGTCAACTGGCATAACAAAGTTTATTAGGAAGATGTTCTGCATCTCACTTTGGTGAGTGGTATCTGGGGTCTTAATACTAGCGAGCGGCCATCTAAGATGCATCAATTGGTCCCAATCCACCTGAAGCAAAGGAGAATGAAGAACACCAAAGACACAAGGAAAGTATTAGCCCAAGAGACAGAAAGGGCCACAGAAACCAGAGACTTCAGCAGCCTGAGACCAGAAGAACTAGATGGTGCCTGGCTACAACCAATGACTGCCCTGACAGGGAACACAACAGAGAGTCCCTGACGGAGCAGGAGAAAAGTGGGGTGCAGAACTCAAATTCTAGTAAAAAGACCAGACTTGTTTGAGCCTGGAGGGACCCCGGAAGACATGGCCCCTGGACTCCTTGTTAGCCCAAAACTAAAACCATTCTCGAGGCCAGCTCTTCAGAGAAAGATTAGACTGGACTATGGGACGTAAAATGATACTCGTGAAGAGTGTGCTCTTAGCTCAAGTAGATACATGAGACTAAATGGGCAGCTCCTGTCCAGAGGTGAGATGAGAAGGCAGAGAGGGGCAGGAGCTGGTTGAATGGACACGGGAAATCTGGGGTGGAAAGGAGGAGTGTGCTGTCACAGTTATAGGGAGAGCAAGTAGGGTCACATGACAATATGTGTGTAAATTTTTGTATGAGAGACTAACTTGAATTGTAAACTTTCACTTAAAGCACAACAATAAAAAAAAAGAGAGAGGCCTGGCAATCAGCTTCTGAATGGTCACAGCCTTGAAAATCCTGTGGAGCATAGCTGTACTCTGCACACATGGGGTCGCCATGAGTCGGAATAGACTCAATGACAAATTACAAGAACCACAACTAGATAGGGCGCTACTTCTATAGGACAGTGCCGCTCTGGACCATGAATTCTTCCATTCGGCTTCACCTACTGCTTCCTTTTTTCCCACGAGGCTCCCAAGGGATTCTGAACCCCGCTTTTCTGTTTTTGTTTCCTAATTCCTGGCAGTTTTTTCCTTCTTCCCAAGTGATCACATCGCCTTCTTAATGCAGTAATTCCCAAGGCGGGGTTGCGAGGTTCTGAGAAGTTAGACCACCACGACTTTACAGGAGTGGTTCGGCAATCCTGGGATCTGGCCACCGGAGGGAGCTGCGCCGCGGCCCGTCGTTGCCAAGCAACCCGTGGCCCGGAAGTAGTTCTCTGGCCCTCCTGGCGGTGGGCTCCTGTGGAACGACTTCCGGCGGGGCGGGGGCGCGGTGAGCTGACTTCCGCGGCGGCGGCGCGATGACCACGCTCCGAGCATTCACCTGCGACGATCTGTTCCGCTTCAACAACATGTGAGTGAGGCGCGCCCCGAGGGGTCGCTGCTCGCCGGCCCGACCCCTCCCTGCCCGGGGTCTAGCGGAGGCTCCTACGCGCCCCTTCGGGCCGGAGGTCCAGGAGGGCGGGCGGCCCGGGGCCTGGCCCCGCGCGCGGACGTGGAGCTCTGGGCGGCCGCCTGAGGATGCGGCGGCGCTGTCGAGTCCACTGCCCGGCCGGGCGCCCGTTCTGCCGCCTCCTGGCCGTGACCACGGGCCGTGGCAGGTGGCCATCCCCGAAGTCCCGACCGCTGGGTCGCTGTCGGTCGGAACGACGCAGTGGGTGCCGAGCGCTCGGACAGAGGGTAGCATTGCCTGCGCGCGGAGTGTGGGCCGTGAATCTGCCCACGGGGCGGCTAGCTGGCGGCACGGTTAGCTTGTCTCTGAACGTTGTAACATTGTAATCCTTGCTCCCCGCCGCCGCGGCTCCTTCTCAGTGGGGTTTGTGTTTATAAACTTAGTTACTGTAGCTGCGCTCCGCAGTGTAGACACCTTTCTGGTGTGAGGAGCAGGAGCGGCGGGCAGATGCTTCTGGAGCCCACGGTGTGCACAGCCCTGTGAGCAGTTCCTTTCAGTTTGAGCAAGTCAGGCAGGACCTGTAACTTGCAGATACCTTTTTCTTTTTAAAGAAAACATGAAAATTTTTGAACCTTTAGGCAAGAGTTTCACTGTGGACGCCTGTAGACACAGCACCTGGATTCTACAGTTAACATTTTGCTGCACCGGCTTCAACATATTTGCCTGTCCCTTCAGCTGTCAGTCCTGGACCCACTTTTAAAGACCACAGGGCAGTATGTGAAAACTGAGGACCGAGTGGTTCAGATGGCAGGTGTTAGGAGGATGGGAAAGAACTCTGGGATGGGTGGCCAGGGAAACTTCAAAGAGGGAGGAGGCTTGAAGGATGCATAAAACGTCGATGCGCGGGGAGGAGGCAGTGCTGGAGAGGGAGAGGGTGTGGAGGAGTGGTCAGACCTCAGAGGAGATCAACTCGGATATTAAAAAAAACCCGTTGCTGTGGAGTTGATTCTGGCGCATAGCGATCCTATAGGACAGAGTAGAACTGCCCCGTAGGGTTTCCAGGGAGCTGCTAGTGGGTTTGAACTGCTGACCTTTTGGTTAGCAGCCAAGCTCTTAACCACTGCGCCACCAGAGCTCCAAGGTGGATATAGTGGAGGGTTTCTGTAACTGAGTAGTCAGGGAGAAGCTGGTGAAGCTGGACTTCCGCTCCATTGTTGAGGAATTTAGATTGGATCCTGTGAGGAGAATAAGCTACTGGGCCTGTCCTGATCCAAGCAGTACAGTTAACGCGGAGGCCTGGCACTGTTCTGAGTCTCCCATGCCATAACCCATTTAATTCCCACAGCCAGTGAGCTAGGTGCTGTCACTGTCCCCGTTTTATGTCTGAGTAAACTAAGGCACAGAGAGCTTAGGTGAACTGCCCCAGGTGATAGAGCCTGAGGTGGGAGTGGGTGGAGCGGGGAGTCGCATCCAAGGCCACAGCTCTAGAGCTGTGGTTCTCAAAGAGTGGCCCTGAGCAGCAGCAGGGGGATGAGAGGCGATTAGAAAAGGTAGAACAGAGCAGTGAGTCACCTAGGGGCCTTGGCAGTGCCCCAGAGATGACGACTTGACAAAGGCTTGGGTTTGGGAAGTGACAGGGTGCTTTAAAGCTTCAAGAATAGACAAGGCAAAGCCCTAGGAAGGGACACTTACGTGAAAATGAATGGAGTAGAAGGAAAATAAACCTGAACATTTATCATAAAACATTAGATTTTGAAGAACCATCAGTTTGTTAAAGGGCCTCTTCCAAATACGCCAATTTTCTCTTAATTCTCACTTCTCTGATGAGGGCACTTTGGTAGAAAATTCTGAGAAGTCACTGGATTGGGGTGTTGCATTAGGGATTGAAAGACACAGTGGATGTAGAAACATTGCAATTAACACATCTCTTATTTATTCTTGGAAAAATATTGGAGTGTCTGCTGTATGCCTGTGCTGGGGATACAGCATTGAACAAAACTGACAACTGGTGCTTTCATGGAACTTACATTTTAGCGGGGAAAACAGATAGGTAAATACAACATGTAGGATTTAATGTTAAATACACAGACCCAGGGGAAGTGAGGGAGTGAGATGTGGATGCTGGGGGAGGAGAGCTCCTGGGTAGAGTGCAGAGAGACCCGTTTCAGATAGAGGGAGAAGGCCACGGTGGCTGGAGCAGAGCAAGTGTGGGAGCGTAGGGATGTGAGGTCAGTGGTACAGGGGCTGGACCTTGGAGAGGCCATCCTTGGGCATTGGGAGGACTTGGGCTTCGCTGCCAAGTGCATTTAAGAAACTCAGGTAGAGGGGTCAGGTAGGCAGCTGGACATGGGAGTCTCAAGTTAGGTCTGGGCTGAAGATAGAAATTTGGGGATCAACACCATATAGATGGTATTTAAAACCACAAGGCTAGGGGACATCAGTGATGGAGTGAGTGTAGACAGCTTAAGGCTGGTGCCCCAGGACACTTGGGTTAGAGCCCAGAGACCTGAAGAGAAGCCAGTAAAGGAGGCTGAGTGGCCTAGTGAGGGGGTTGGAAAGCCAGACGGTAGGGCCTGGAAACCGCATGAAGAGCCATTTCCAGTGGAGGGAGTGGGAAGCTGTCGAGAGGTGCTGCTGGCTAAGTGTACAGCATGTTTGTGTACTTCTTCCAGGAGAGTGAGAATTGCAGGAGCAGGGTCCTAGGTAGTGAGAGGGGTGCGATCTACTCACCAGCACTCCGTCCATGGCTTTGGTGGGTTTGATGGTGGGACCGGGGTGAAGCTTTCTTCTTACTGATGTATTTTCTGTGAAATAGGAGGCTGCTGAGATAGAGAAGGGGGGAGGCCTGTTGGAGAGCTGAGGATGTAAAATAGTCATGAAGAAGTGTGGGAGAGTGAATCCCCACTCTGGACTCAAGTACACTTCTCCAAGTGTGGACTGGGGATCTAGAGGGTCCCCACGTTTGTTTCGGGGACTCTGCGAGGTCAAAGCTATTTTCATGATAATCCTAAGATTTTTTTTTTTCCTTTTGCACACCCATTGTCTCACAAGTATATACTAGAGTTTTCTAGATGTGTGATCTTGCAACAGATTGACTGTAGAAGGAGATCTGAGTCTCCTGCTGCCCTCTATTAAGCCAGCCATTAAAGAGATTGATAAAACAATGCTACCTTTGCCAGTAATTATTTTTGTTTTGGAAAATATAGTGACTCTCGTAAAAATAAGTTATTTATGTTAATATGTAATAGGTTCACTTTTAAAGGAATGAATATTTTTAAAAATTTTAAATATTGATAGCTATAACCCACATAAACAAAAGCTTTTTGGGGTCCTCAGTAATTTTTAAGAGTGTAAAACGTTCTGAGACCAAAAAGTCTAAGAACTTCTAGGCAAGAGAAATGTAGTGTGACTATCAGGCATCATTGAAGAATTCACATGATGTGGGAAGAGGAGTAGGGTCCAAGTGAAGAGAAGAGTTGAAGGTAGCTTGTTTCAAGCCTGGCAACATATAGTTCTGTTCATTGACTAGGTGAGTGAGGGGAGAGCTGATGGGAATGGAAGAGGAGGAGATCAGTGTTGAGAATGCTGGTGATGGGGAGGAAGCTGAGGCTGCCCAGCAGCAGCTGGAAACATGGCATCAGAGCCTGTTTGGGGAGGCTTACTCTGAGAGGACATAACTGAAGAGTAGGAATGGGGTAGCGGGGAAGGGGAGGTTGGAATGTAAAAAAAAGAAGTGATGGTGGGGGCAGAGGCCGAGTGGTCAGAGTACCCACGTTTAGAGGACTGAAGAGCGAAAGAGAAACTTGTCAGGGAGGCCCAGAGACGTGGGGAGGGCCCGCGTGGCCAGCTGCGGCCCTGGTTCCAACTTGTTCTTGTGACTCATGCTTACTTGTTCCTCAGCTGCATTAACCACTTACTGCTCTTTAAAAAATGCAGGATTTTGATGTAGCTGTAGTAACTATACAAGTTATCTGTAAAGAAGCGGTTAGCTGAAAATGTAGAGATACCTTTATAGTCACTGTTAACGGCTTATATGGCCATTATTTAAACCATTTTCTTTGGCCCTAAAGTTGGTCTTAAAGTTGTGGATTGTGGATTTAGCATGTATTGTTCTCCTTTGTTTCAATGGGCTATTTAAACTCGTTTTTGTAAACATTGCTTACTATTGACATTTCCCTTATTTCTTTCAGTAACTTGGATCCGCTTACAGAAACTGTATCCTTTCTTTGAAAAGTTAAATGAAGACTTTCCAAGAATGAAGGAAATGGAGAAAACAAAAGGAAAAGATAGACAATTACTGACAACTTACAAACTTACAGGTCAGGGAACATCCTAAGCAACACTGAAAGCAATTAAAAAACTAACCGGGATCAAGAGCTTTCTTAATCTGTTTGACAAACTGTTACTCTACTGACCTCATATAAGCCTGTAACATTCGGCCCCCCACCCACCTCGCCCTTCAGTCGGGAGTACGGCTGCACACAACAGAAAGCGCAGTGACTTCAGCAGGATGGGTCCTTTTTGTCTGCTGTAAACCAAGGCTGGGGTAAGCAGTCCAGGGCGGGTGGTGGTTCCCTGAAGTCAGTGGCTAGGCTCCTGGCAGATTAACCACGCTGCCATTCCCAGGGTAGCTTTTGGCTTCCTTTCCCAGATGACTGCCAGGGCACCAGGCATCACATCCATGCTCCTGTCTGCAGAATGAACAGAGGGGAGGAGGGAGCGTCCTTCCTTTTAAAGGCACCTGCGGGAAGTACCACACATTCCTGTGGCTTATTGATCGGCACCTGTATCACGCAGCACCTGCCCAGGAACATGCCCAGCTTAAAACTGGGCTTGTTACTAAAGTAAAGAAGGGATTTGGGGTAACTATTAGCAGTTTCTCACACTCTCCACTAGAAAAATGGGCAAAGATGTGTGGAGTTAGGGTACTCTAGGCTATGATGCACTAACAAAAAACCCCTCCATTTCAGCAGGTCAGAACACAAAGTTCGATTTTGGGGTTATGCTCCATGTCCGCTGCAGGTGGATAGGAGGATTCTGTTAACTGATAATTTAACAAAAGAGGACACAGAGGAGGCTAGTGTTTATTCTCACAATCAAAACATGTGAATTAAACCCAAAATGAGATGCCATATTTTACCGATCGAATTATCAAGTATTAATAAAAATGGTAAAACTCAGTGCCGGTGAGCATGAGAACATTCTCGTAAATTGCTGGTACAAGCATAAACTGCTCTCCTCTTTCTGGAAGGCACTTCGGCAGTATGTGTCATACTGAGTAACTCCACTCCCTGGAATTTGACAGTAATCAGAAGTAGAGGCAGTCATGTCAGGAGTTGGCAGACTACAGCCTGTTGTACATAGCAGTGCCAGTTAATTTACATATCGCCTGTGGCTTTCGTACATCAAGTAGTTTAACAAAAACCACATGGCCCACGGAGGCTAGAATCAAATACTCTCTGGCACCTTAACAGAAAAAGTTTGCTGACCCCTGAGTAATATCATTATAAAAGTATTTATTACAGGGGATTTGGAATAACATTCACATAAACAATAAGGAAACAATTAAATTATGCTGCATTCCTGAAGGATTTAAAATTTGAGAAATTGGAAATGGCTCCGACGCCTGTTGTCAGGAGACAGGATATTTAACTTGTTTATTGATTCACATAATGGAATACTGTATAGCAGTAAAAATTAACTACAGGTCTTGGCAACAACATGACTGCTTATTAGAAATGAAATTGAGTGGAAAAAGCAAGAAAAAAATTCTCTAGTTTTTGTTAGTATTTTAAAATTCATTAATGATTAAAGTTCTCTCCATGTTTAAAAAAGGTTTTCGAAGAATGAATGACAGAAAAGTTTTCACTATGTAGTAAGGGAAAATGATGAGGATGCAAATCGATTTATATAGTGTGCTTCCAGTTACACCTGAATTTCACAGTAAAAGTCTTGTAATCCAGGTGGACCCATGTTGGAAAGTAACCTGCCTGCTCCTAGTGGCCGCAGGGAGAGGTGGTTATGTTGTGTGTCAGTAGCTGGGTGGCAGGGAGATGGGCTGGTCTGCCATTTTAAGGGTTATGTTTGAGGAGTACTCAAAATAACGGCTGTCCTTCAGAGGAGAGTGTGAAGAATTTAACACTGAATAGGTTTTCCAGGAATTTGCTTTAGGTGTGAGTAGTGGTATCCCCTCATAGAGCTGCAGCCCCTTCTTATACTAAGAAGAAACATATGTCAATGAAAACAGCCAGGGTGGAAGAGTTACATAATGAGCAAATTATTCTGGCATTCCCTCTTAACATATTTGATTCCTTACATCAGCTTCTATGTTTGCACTAACAAATGGAGAATTTGAATCAGTGGAGGGAAAAAACTGGCTAAGTCTCTTCTTGAAGTACTTCAGTCTAAAAGTTATCTTCACAGTCTACAGCTGAAGCCCAAGCAGAAGCTGGCCGTTAGTTTTTAATGTGCAATTTTCATGTGTAATTATGGAAACATAAATGTATCGAGCATCTCCTGCATGTCAGGCACTGTTCTAGGCACTAGGGATAGAGCCAGCAGGACAGAGATCCCTGCTGCTCACATCTGATGGAGAGGAGACAGTGAGCAGGTAGAAATGTCAGGTGATGGTAAGTACTGTGCTGAGATTCAGACAGTATGATCAGGAGTAAAACATATTATAGAAGAACTTTGGAGTGCTGGTTCTCTGCTTTCTATTAGATGGTGCTGTCTCCATTCCACATTTGAGTTATATGTTCAGGGAATCTCTTAAAAATCAGTGCAACCTAAATATTTCATGTAATTCTATGATTATAGAAATACAAAGAGCTGAGGATACAGTTGCAAATAATATACTTTTTAAAGGGAACTTTTTACTGTCCATTACTTTGCATACTCCTTAACGTGACTGTAGTATGGGATTCCTTTTTACTTACAGTACCTCGCCCACTGGCCAGAGTATTTCATCGTTGCAGAGGCACCTGGTGGAGAGCTAATGGGTTATAGTAAGTACAACAACACTAGTATTTTTGGAGGTAGGTAGGTAAGGTTTTAATATATAGGTTTCATCCTAATTGTTTTAGATTGATTGCGGACTTGGAATAATCATGGTGCCTAGAATCTCATTTCAACACTGAACAATTCACTGATGTCGTCTAGGTTTTAGACATTATGCCAGGCCAAGGAGGTACGGTGGTGAACCAGACAGTCACGGTCTCTGTCTTGAATCTTTCATTCTGTATTTGTTAAATTTCTACATGATTTATTCGGTACATAGTAAATGTACCAAATACATTTAGTTGTACGTGTCAAATTAGTGTTACACTAACCAAAAAATTGGAGCTATAGATTGTCTTAGTTATGGACACACACACCCGCACATATACATACACACACAATATATTTTAAAAACATACATATGCTTGTTCTTTGTTGAAAATTAGTTGTTTTTAGAATATCATCACTTTTTAAAAACTTTTTCTAATTCTGATTCTAGAATTAGATTTAACATTACATTGTGAAATTCAAATAAAAGTACTAATCCTTAGCCACATGACCTCAAATAGTACTTAAAAATGTGCCAACAGCAATTACAGATTGATGCCTAAATCAAGTGTGTTTAATTACTGAACACAAGTTTTTGTTGGCAGTTATGGGGAAAGCAGAAGGCTCGGTGGCGAGGGAAGAATGGCACGGGCACGTTACAGCTCTGTCTGTTGCCCCAGAGTTCCGACGCCTTGGTTTGGCTGCTAAACTTATGGAGTTGTTAGAGGAGATTTCAGAAAGGTGAGGTCCTGCTTTTCAAACATACCTAATGATTTATAGACCCTAATCATTTCAGTTTTTCTCTCGGTGAACATTTCTAAGTTTTTTTCTCCTTCAGGCTGAATTTCTCTTGTGCTTTAAAGTTTGCAGGAATTTCATTTTCAGCCTCCAACAGTCCTCACAACAATTGAGAGCAGTATTATTGTTGCCACTGTGCCACTGAGGAAACTCAAGGCAGAGTGTTGAGTGACCTGTTGCAGTCAGAACCGGGGTAGTTGGTGGGATCTAAGACTAGCCCTGGAGGTTTTTTCTGAGTGTTCTTGCCACGATGCAGATGTTCTCAGATTCTCTGTTTATGTCACCCTTGGTGTCTCAGTAATTTTTCAAAGTGTCCCTAGGCCAAAAGAAATACCTAACAGTTCAGTGTTAAGCAGTTTTGTTCTAACTGCTTAATATTTATTTATGGCTTAACAACCTAAAGGCTGTTTGGAAAAAAAAATAAATTGAAAGAAAAATTATTTTTATTTCATTCTTAAATAATTGTGGTTGCCTACTCATGGGATATGTGTGCATGTTGGGCATTGACTGACTTCGTAAACCTTGCAGACAGATCCAGCACCACCACCTGCATTGCCATTTCATTTTTACTCGGTACTTTTTTTTTTTAAATAAATCACAGAAGTTGCCAAAAACCCGGCTTCATAAATGTATCATGCCATTAAAAAATGTAGCACGATCTAACGTTGAATTTGTGACCTTCCTCAACCTAGTAATTTGCCAGTCTGGTTTCATGATGTTTTCCCTGAACATCTAAAATACCCAGTGGTGCCTCTGAGTTTGCTGGGGTACTTTAGGGTGCCTCAATGCACAGTTTGAGAACTGCCAACGTTATTTTTATATATCAGACACTCTCATGATGCAGTCCTTGGATGGTGGAGGTTCAAGTCCACCCAGAGGTGCCTCGGCAGAAAAGCATGATGATCTACTTCCAAAAAATCGGCCGTTGAAAACCCTGTGGAGCACAGTTCTACTCTGACACACGTGGGGTTGCCGTGAGTTATAACTGATTTGACACCAACTGGTAGGTACCCTTATTATGTGAGTTAAACAGTAATGAAAAGAAAAGGCTCCTTTCCCAACTCCCATCCTAGAAGAGATGAGATGGAAGTTTAATCAGTCATCAAGCTGCCATTTCTTTTTCCTCTCCAAATGCCTAGAAGTGTAGTAGGAAAGAGACAATAGCTGCGGAGAAGGGTTTTTGAGGCGTTATTTCTACTTAGTTAATGGATATAATAAAAGTAAATTTTGAACAAGTTTAACTGTGGCCTGACAAACACTCTGAGCCAGGTTGGGAACAAGAGGAATTTGAACTCATTCAGACAAGAGAAGAAATAGTGTTAGCTGAAAAAGAAGTCAACTGTAGTCTTTAGGAATTTTAAAAATTCACCTTAGACTTAACAACGGGAGAATTTTTTTTAGCAAGATTACACTTTACACACATTTATTAATGTCATACCTTGTTAAAAAAAAGTATTTGGCATTATTGTATAGTGGACAAGAAGTTAGGAAGCGGGTTCTACACTAGCTTGTACATATAATTTATTTGTAAGACAGACTATCTCTGAGTAGAACACCACTAAGCTCCCTTCCCTTCCATTTTCTTACCAGTTGGTAAGATTTAAGTGATCTTTATTTGTGTATATGTACATACATACACATTTTAAAATGTACACATTTAAAATAGAAACAGTATATAATTTTCAAACAAACAAGTAGAGGAGAAAAACTGGAATAATTATGTTATATAGCTCAAGGCAGTAATTACTAGAGTAAAAAAGGGTTCCTGCATATTGATAAAAGATTTAATTCATCAGGAAGATGTAACAATTAAAAATTTTATATTCCCAATGACATTGTTTCAAAGTAAAAACACAAAAATAGATTAAAAGCTTTCATAAAATCCAGTATTTATTAGTGAGGAAAAAAAAAAAAAAAACTTAGCAAACCAGGAAATAGGAGGGGAGAACTTCCTTAACTTGAAAGCAGAGTATCTACAGAAACCTGCAGTAAATATGTTTTATGGTGAGGCATTGAATGCTTTTCCTTTGAAATCAGGGACAAGCAAGATAGGTGCAGTCCACCCCTCCTTAATAATTTATTGAAATCCTAGACGGCGTATTAAAGCAAGAGAAAGAAAAGATACGAGGATTGAGAAAATAGAAACAAAACTGTTATTTGTCAGATATGACTGTACAAATAGAAAGCCACAGAATCTACAAATAAATGTTTAGAATAAAAGTTAAGCAAAGTTCTTGGATATAAAATCAGTATAAAAATCTACTCCATTTCTGTATACAAACAAAATTTAGAAGAAGATGCCATTTGCAATGACATCAAGAAATACCAAGTGCTTAGGAAAATTTAACAAAAGCTGTGCAAGACCTCTCAAGTTTATAAATTTTTATTGAGAGACATTAAAGATGACCTACTTAAGTGGAAAGACAAACTACATCCATAGATTATAGGACCTGATACCGTAAAACTCATAATTCTCCCCAGATCGATCCACAGATGCAATGTAATCAAGTCAAAATCTCAAGTATTTTTGTGCGACTTGATAAGGTGATTCTGAAACTGATAGGGAAATCCAAAGAGCCAAAAAGAGACAAGATATTCTTGAAGAATAACAACAAAATTGGGTGGATTTGCCCCTCCAGATATCAGAGTGTAGTAAGTCTGTGTATTAGGGCTGGGATAGTTGTCCAGACCAGTGAAACAGAATTTGAGAAACAGATCCAGGCATCCGTGGATTCCTGCCTGACATAGCTGAGAGGAGACACTGCAGATCAGTGGTAAGAAGACGGACTTTCTCTGAAAGGTGATGGGACAATAGGATATCCATGTGGGAAAGTATTTTTCCAGAGTACTATCTTACCAGACATAAAAAATCAATTCCAGATTTATTAAAAACCTAGGCATGAAAAGCAAAACTAAAAAACCCTTAGAAGATAATAGAGAGTATCTCCATAACCGCGGGATGGAGAATTTCTTAAACAAGCGAAAAAAGCACTAACTGTAAAGGAAAAGTTCATATATTTAACTTCATTGATGTTAAGGAGATTTGTTCATGAAAAGATACCATAAGGATAATAAGCCAAAAATTAGAAGATACTGGCAAAACATTAACAGTGTTCAATATCCAGAATACACAGAGAACTACAACTGAAGAAAAGAAAACTGTGTGAAAGACCAATATGTACTACACATAAGGAGAAATCCAAATGGCTGGTAAACATAAAAACGTATTCAAGGCTTGTCAGTAATCAGAAATGCGAACTGGATACCATTACACCGTAAGGTTGAGATACCGTTACACCGTAAGGTTGGCAAAAATAAGAAATGCCTGATGCAACAAGCCTTGGTAATGTGGGAATGGAATTTTACCCACTTCTGTGGGAGTGTAGTTGGTGCAACCTGGTTGGAAGCAGTTTGGCGTTATCTAATAGAAGCTGAGGATGTGCATGCTCTGATGACCAGTACTGACACTCCTAGCTGTTCACTTTAAATGTGGTACCATGAGAGACACAACAAGAATACTGATAGCAGCATAGTTTGTAATAGTAAAAACTGGAAAGGCTTTTCAGTAGGACCATGGACAACTTGTGCTATCTTCACTCAGTGGAATGGACGAGCTGCAGCTACACAGGAGGCTGAATCTCACAATGACTGACTGACAGAGGCAAATTACGAAAGAAAATAAAAAGTCAGATTCCACTTACATAAAGTTCATAAACAGGAGCAACTAAATTATAATAGGTGGTAAATCTATAGCAAAAAGCAAGGAGATGATTATCACGAGTCAGGATGTAGGGACCTCTGGATGAGTGAGGGACGTTACTGATGGAGGGGCCTCAGGCGTAGCTATACTTGAGTCATGGCCACATAGGATCATGCCTCATAATCTTTAATTTCGAATAGGTTTATACATACGAGTGAAAACACTGTGTGCCATGACTAGTTTGTAAAATGAGCACATCAGTTACTATGACAAAGTACACAGTAATTTTTTTAAGCCAGAGTTTAGAACTGTTAAAGAAAAATGCTTTTTTGAGGTTTATCTTTTAAGAAAACATGTAGGTTTTGAAATATTGGTATGCACACAAAGTCATCTTTTTATACTACAAAATAATTACCATAAATCCTAAATAAAAAGGTTTTGTTCAGAAATATAGTCACTGAGAATGATTTTTCAAGTAATGTTTTAAAAAGCACTATGATATAATCAGATGTAAAGTCCTATTACTACCATTTTATAAGTAGTAGTCACAACAAAGTAAAAAGTAGTCTAAAATATGTACACATCTATTTTCTAGGGTTTCTCACATTCTAACGTTTTCCTTTTTGTTTGTTTTTAAAGAAAGGGTGGCTTTTTTGTTGATCTCTTTGTAAGAGTATCTAACCAAGTTGCAGTCAATATGTACAAGCAGTTGGGCTACAGTGTCTACAGGACGGTCATAGAGTACTATTCAGCCAGCAATGGGGAGCCTGACGAGGATGCTTATGGTAAGCTCCCTTCTGTGGCAGGACCTGCAAGAGGACGCCGGAAAGTTCACGTTCATTCTGCAGACTGAAATAGTCAAGTATTTTAATACATTTAGAAGAATCACACTGAAGGATATTTGTTGTTTAAGTACGAGCTAGAATATTTAAATCTCTTTTAACCTACCGTTATAAATCTGCCAATAGTTTACTTATATTAACTAACCAATGGTTAAATTCTGTAAATGGTTGTTCAGGCAAGTTATTTTACTAAGATTTGGCGAAAAAAACATTTGTGTGGTGAGCTGAATCCCAGGTGGGGGCTCTGGCTAGTGTATTTACACCTCAGAGTTATAAATACATTTCTCTTAGAATCTGGTGGACATGGGGTAGGGGTGAAACTTCTGGTGGTAATCTTACCTATATGCTTTAGCTGTTACATAAAGTGTTTTTATATTTGGGTACTTACATTAAGTTTTCCTTCCTAACAGATATGAGGAAAGCACTTTCCAGGGACACAGAGAAGAAATCCATCATACCATTACCTCACCCTGTGAGGCCTGAAGACATTGAATAACCATGGGCAGTGGTTCTTAGGCAGATCCTCCAGAGAGTTTATGGACAATGTTATTTTCACTGGATGATCTTGGAGCTCTTAGGAGGAGAATAATCATTTAGGTCTTAAAGACGTCAGAAAATACAGGTTATAAACGTAAGCAATATCATACTTACTAAAAGCTGTTCAAAGGAGCCCTGGTGGTACATGGTTAGTGCTCAGCCATTAACCGAAAGGTCCGTGGTTCAAACCCAACAGCGGTTCCATGGGAGAAAAGACCTAGAGATCTACTCCTGTAAAGATTACAGCCTAGGAAACCCTACGGGGCAGTTCTCTTCTGACCTAGAGGGTGGCTATGAGTCAGAATCGACTCGACGGCACGTAACAACAAAGCTGTTCATTGTAATAAAATTCAGTCGATAAGGCAGCTAGGTCAGGAGACCTTCCACTCTGATGGTTCATAATAGTCACTAAATGCTAGGGAAAACCTTGCTCCAATTTCCTCCTGAGTTCAATGCCTGAGAACCACTGCTGCATATGTATTTTTTATTTTGTATTCAAATGTTAATTGAAGCTTTAAAAGCAAATATGAAATGTGTAAATCTAAGATGTATAATAAAATACATAGTTGACCCTACAAATGTTTTATGGAAGTTTGTTGGTCATTTATACAACTACATCAGAATTAAGAAAAGTAATCATTTAGGATGTGTTATTTCTCTTACTGATTGTACATTTTACCTGATTTTATGCACACCTGAGACAATCCCAGCCCAGCATACGTAAGCTTTCTTCTTCCTGCACAGTAAATTCTTCAGTTAACTTGTTTTCAGTGTTAGTCCCTGATCTTTTGTCGCTTCTCATAATACATTGCTTAAATCTTGCCTTTCTGAATACAGACATGCTGTTCTTTTTTTTTTGTTTTTTTTTAAAGGGGAAAAAGAACTAATCCCTAAAGAAAGGCCATATAACTAGATCACAGGCCTGCCATGTATTTTCATATGTAGTTTCATCACCTGTAATACCTGAAAATACCCAGTGAGTGAAAGAAACAGCTAGAGAGAAAGCCAGAAAGAATGATTTTTATGAAAAAGCTTTTACTTTTGAAAGGACTTACTTCGGTGGAGTTTAGGGTCTGAGAGAAATAAATCCTGTTGGTTCTCCCGTGAGAGAATAACTTTACTTCATGCGTTTTACACTGGCACTTGTCAGAAACTGTTAGGAGTTTACACTGAATACTTGAGAAGTAATTTTTTCTCGTGCACGCATGCAACATAACAGGTAACTCTAGAAAAACTCCATGACCAGTCACTTACATTAGTATTCTGACCTGCTTTCATTTCACCCCTTGACTTAGTCAAAGGGCATTAAAATGACAAATTCTCCTCACTGACTAGACCCACTACTCAACAGTCAGAACGGAGCTGACACCTAGTGGCAGCTGTCTGTCCAGCGAGCACAGATTGGCCTTTTATCCTAATCTCTCTTATTCTGCCCTCAAACACTATCTTATTTTTAAATTACAATTTAATAACATTGACTAGCTTTTATTCCCTTGGGTAAATAAATAAGTTTGCAAGTTTAATAACAAATTGGCTCATTACTGGTTCTTTGTATAAAAAGCATTCTTGAAAACAAGGTGCTAGTTCAACAGTGTGGGTAGTGAGCAAAACAAGCAAGCGTGCTTGAGAAAGACAGGCCAGGCAGAAGGACACCACCTCAGAGCAGCTAGTTTGGGCAAGTATTTTTTGCTTGAGAATATGAGCACGGTTATCAGCAAACATGTTATCATTCTTTTGCTACTTTCAGTTTGATTATCTAACAGTTATCTTACGTGTTTTTACACATGCTCTAAACCAAGGGTAAGTTTATTGTGTCAGGTGTGACGGGTGCGTTTTCTCCTGTGGCATGCTGGGAGTGATTTATGGGTTCTCTCCAGTAAACAGTTCCACTGTCACTTTGGGAAACAATATGGCACTATCTTTCCTAAAGCTTCATAATGCATAGTAGCGTATCAAAAGCTCTGAAAAGCCTAACTATATAAAGGGACTTGAAAAACAAGAGTCAGCCCTTAATCCAGGGTTCCTCAAAGTCATCTGAACAAGAGACATCGTTTCTCACAGCACACTTATTACCGTCCTTTAAAAAAACCGAAAGTCAGCCAGTTTGGCAAACTGATCAGAGCATAACTGAAATTTAACTAAAATGTTCTTGGTAAAAAAGGCCTTGTTCAGAAATATAGTCACTGAGAATGATTTTTCAAGTAATGTTTTAAAAAGCACTTAGACTATTCCTGCCCACTATTAAGAAGTAAGGCTATTTAGAAGTTAATCTGAGCACATTCAATTCTATAAGGAATTAACACATGTAAGATAGTGGCTGGGAATGAACATTTACTGCACCTACTATGTGCCAGGTAGATTTCTAATTTATAAAATGAGCTGGCAAATTATTAGCCCCATTTTACAAATGAGAAAATGGAAAATAAAGGTTAAATTACATATTACTAAGTGGCAGAGCTGGGTACTGAACTGTCTGTGACTCTGAAGATAAGAAAAAAATTACAGATTTGAGGTGAATGCATAAAAAAAATCTTCATGAAGAACACAAGCATAGGAAAACTACACCTTCAAAGTTAGTGTAGAATGTAACCTGAAAACTGCTAGAAAAAGATCTTTAAAATAGTCTGGAATCCATTTAAAATATATGCTAAATGGTAACTAGATTTCCTAATGCATGACATGGACAAACTGATTAGGAAAGTTGGGCATCAGTCAGATAAAGAAATCCAGCAGTTAAAAAACTCCTTTACTTGCAACCCCCCACCCCAACTCTAACCCAAGAGCATTTTAAAAATAATTCAAAAAGTAGCTCCAGCCAATTCATTACTGGTGAAATATACATGAACTTACAGGAGTCACAAGAGTTCCAAAGTATTAATTTATAAAAACGAAGCATTTATCAATATGAAAAAAAGTCAGGATTCCCTCTCATCAACGTCCTTATCTGGGTCTTGCTCAGCAGCCTCCTTTTCCTGTTGCTGCTTCTTCCAAAGTTTGGCCATCGCCAGGAGCTTGAGGTTGGGCTGGTTAGCAGCATCTTCGGGAAAGATGTAATCGTAGTATTCTTCCCAGCCTGCATCAGACTACAGAAATAAAGCAATTAAAAGATAAGCTACCATGTGGCTGAAACACCCACATTTTGGTTAAAGTGGAGGGAATTTTCACTGGGAAACCCAGAGAGTTCAACTTTTCTTCATTTTACAAAATAACATCAAAGTTTACAGAAAGAACAAGGGCTGAGCCTGAAAGACTGGGAATGAATAAGTAGCTGTTGGATTGGGATTTGTAATTACAGCTCACTGAGAGAAAATTCTAGACATCTAAGCATAGTTCCTCCTACAGTCAGTCAACCAAGCAGCAGCTGTTCAGTGCCTACAACTCCATCTTGCAGTCTTTTGGTTAAAATTTTAAATGCTTAAGATTTACTTAATATTTACCTGGTAGCCAAAGCCATAAACCTGTATGTTATTATTCGGGCTCTCTGCCCTCACATCCCCACCTCCCATCACTCACTTCACTTCCCAAACACTGCTCTCATGTAGGCCCTGCTCTAGTTCCAACCTCCACATCAGTTGCTTAGTTTACAACAGCCTCTGACTGGTCGTCTTGTCTCCAACACAAGTCCCTTAAGTCCGCCTGTAGGAGATGCCAGAGATGTCGCCAAAAGATGACCTGGTAATGTCACACCCAACTTCTTGATGTGGCCTACAAAGACTTCTATGGACTGTCTCCTACTAGAAGTTCAATTTCATTTCACACCACCCTGACTACACGTAGTTTCAGGAATCAATCGCCATGGAGCGCCTTTGCCAGCCCTCTCCCACTCCCCAACCGTGGCTGGACTATATGCCCTGCTGTTTCTGTAGGAGCCAGATGGAAACTGTCTCCCGCTCCAGGCTGTCTGTTCCCATCCTAAGACTGTACACATGCCACTTAAAAGTACAATTTCCAAGTCAGATGTACTTTCTATTCATTCGCCATGAGAGGAACAGCTCCAGGGGCTTAGTTCTTACCCCATCGTCGGCCTGGACCTTTCTCCTCTTCTTGACTTTCTCTGGCATGAGTTTGTCCACTCTCTCCTTATCAGATACGGTTCCAAACTCATCTTCAAAGTTTCGCCAAGATTCGAGCAACATGAGTCTCTCTTCCTTCTCTTCACAGTTTCGCATGGTTTTGTTAGCCTCTTCATAAATTTGCCTGCATTTAGCCAAACTTCCTTCTTTTCCTGCAGACAACTCAAACTGAGCAAAACTGATCCATACCTTAGAAAAACAAAGTTATTATACAACCAAATTAGCTATGTCATCCAGAAGTTAATGATTTAGTAAGAAAGCTAATTCTAGTTAATGACATCTAAACACACTAACGTGTTCATATCCAGTATTCCATAAAATACAATATACAAACTACCCCTATTTAGGTATTTGAAATACTCTTAAAATTCTGACAAGAGTTTAACTTCCCACCTCCACCACCCCAATCCTGGGATATCCAACTTATCTGTAAGAGGTATAAACACTGACCTGGTGTAATCTTAATATTCTAAAGTCCTCTGAGACTCACAGGTTCTCAAGTTTAAAAGAAGTAATTTTAAATGAATTTAAAAAAAAAACTTAAAATACAGAAATACAGTATTTTCTTCATTTGAAGCCTGTTGATTCTAGCAAAACCACCAGAAAACGTACAAAGCCCAGAATACCTTGACATGTTGTGTCCGCTGAAGCAATCGTCGGTAAAGATTTCGTGTTCTTTCAGTTTCTTCCTGCTCAATTTCAAAATCAATATACGATTTCCAAAGCACCTAAGAAGATAACATAATAGGTTACTGTTGACATTTAGAATGCAAGGTGCCCCCATCCAAAAAAATCTTGCCTACCAATCTAAGCTACATCCAGGAATCTAGGGCTTTTTTTTTTTTAAATAATGCTTTATCGTGTTTTCGGTGAAGGTTTTCACCGCATTTTAGATTTCCATTCAACAATTTTACACGAATTGTTTAGTGACACTGGTCACGTTCTTCACAATGCATGAACATTATTATTTCCGTTCTGGCTGTTCTGTTTCCATTAATGTAGTTTCCCTGCCCCCGACCTTCTCATCTTTGTTTTAAAGTAATCTCATGGTCTCATATAAATGCTTTTTTAAAGGACAGGAATCTAGGATGTTTACTGAACAACTGAAGAACAAACAGCATGTGGATAAAATAAATAGTACTGATATTTACAGGCTGAACAAATCTTGGCTATAATTCTAGAATATAAGGAAAAAGGCCTTGGATTCATTTTGGGATTTTCTTTCAGAGTCTTTCAAGTGCTGATTTATCAAGGAGGGCTTAAAAAACCCACCAAGAGTCTCCCAGCCACTTTTTCATGATCCTGCCACATGTAGTTGAACTTCTGAGAACACAGACCTGGATCAGACAGTATGCGCTGCTCTCACCTCCACTGTAAATCCCTTGTTACTGTCTGAGTTCAACTCAACATGCATTCAC
This sequence comes from Trichechus manatus latirostris, assembly GCF_000243295.1. Lineage (NCBI taxonomy): Eukaryota > Metazoa > Chordata > Mammalia > Sirenia > Trichechidae > Trichechus > Trichechus manatus. Next base: position 7,921,790 of record NW_004443978.1, on the reverse strand, counting down.
TGAACAGCTGCCCAGCTGCTAGGTAGTCTGTCGGGGCACAAGGATGAATAAAACGTGGTGCTGACCCCTGGGAGCAGGCAGTCTAGTGGATGAATTGATGGAACCAGTAATACAGAAAACCCTGTCCTAATGTCTTCGGGAGGATCCAAACAATTAGATGCTGGGTCCTATTAGTGCAAGATTAACAAAATGGCTGGGCTGGATTCCATGGCTCCTGAGAGGTTCAAATTGGTCCTAGATGCCACCTTGTGGCTCAGGCTTAAATACTGATGGGATGATTCTGAGCCCTGTGGCTGGCCAGGACCTCCACAGCAGCTGCAGTAACTCCAGAAACATCCTGATTTAGCTGGAGCTCCTTCTACTGGCCCAGCCCAAGCCAGACTGTCAGGAGAATCTCATTCTCCACCTCTCTTTATCTCCAGATGGGGCTGCCTGCTAGCTACTTCCCCGCCTGGCCTTCTTGCCCCCAATTCCCTTTAACCTGCCCTGTTTGAAATGGGGAGGAAGGGAGCCAATCACCCATCACACATATCCCAATTCACCCTGGGTGTCACACTGAGGATTTACTGTCTTCTGGTATCAGACTGCAGCCCTGATGGCACAGTGGTTAAGAGCTCGGCTGCTAACCAAAAGGTCAGCAGTTCAAATCCACCAGCCGCTCACTGGAAATCTATGGGGCAGTTCTACTCTGTTCTATAGGGTCGCTATGAGTTGGAATTGACTCGATGGCAACGGGTTTGGTTTTGTTTTGGTTGGTATCAGACTGAAGGGCTGCTCCCCTTTCTATCCTAAAAACAGAAAAGTTCTGCTGTGAGTAGCAAAGACTGGAGGTTAGTTAGCTGGTCTTTATATTCTAAAATGCATACACAGTTAGACAGCCATCAAAATAATTCCAGAGAAGCTTCTAGAACAAAGTGATGTCCAGCATGAGACCCTCACCTCTGGCATGTCCAGGCGAGGCTGGCTGATGGCTAGCTCATAGATGGCCCGGGCTCGTTCAATGTCGCCAAGGATCGCCTCTAATTCTGCAAATTTAATCCAAGAGGTACAATTTTCGGGTCCAAACTCCAGGAACTTTTCGTAAAGCTTCCGGCATCTGTCAAATTCTCGAAGCTGTAACTCCAATTCTATGTAGCCTTTAAATAATTTGTTCTTTGGACATTTGCCTATGGAAGTCCCCTGGAAAATAAAATCACCAAACCACTGATACCTTAGTGGGTTCAACTTGTGCCCAGACGCTGCCCATCTTGAGGCAGGGTGTTGCTGAGGAAGTCCCTGTATACGTGGCTGTCTTTCCCTGTTGTATCCCACGCTGTTCACGCTGGCTTGACACTCGGCTGACAAGAGGGTCTGTGCTCACTGCTCTCTGCTTAGCAAGGGGTGGCATTCCAGAAATGTTTGGGCAAATATTTTGCACTTTACTTCAAGTTTCTCAGGGTCTCTTAGGGAATGTGGATGTCAGATGTATAAAACCTCTTGTAAGTAACTGAAGAAGGAAACCTGCTGTGACAGAGTAGAACTGCCCAAAAGGTCTCCTAGGCTGTAGTCTTTACAGAAGCAGACTGCCAGGTCTTTTCTCCTGAGGAGCCACTGATGGTTCCAACAGATGACCTTTCAGATAGTGCAAAGCGTTTAAGCACTGCACCACCAGGGCTCCTTGCTGCCCAATACTTAATTTTATTAAGGAATTTAAGAACAATTGTTAAGAGTGAGGTACGTTAACAAAAAAAAAGAGATGCATTTAATACAACAATAATTTTGCACAGAATCCGACTGTAATTCTAGTCTAAAGAAAGATCTGGCAACTGGTAGCTATAGAAATTTCCTATGATGAAAAAGAACGTTCATTTGCCCTAGCTAATAAAAATAATATTAAGCATTACCATCTAACGTTCATTCAAAGGCTATGTGCTTTTTAACACATACAGGCTACAACGGCATAATGTTTCTGTTCTTTTTTTAATAGGAATCATACTTGTCAGCACTGCAAGTTTAACTTCCTTCTCACGTTATCTTCTTAATGATGCTTCTCCTCTTTTCCTTACTTACCAGAGCTCTTCGGGCAAACGGTAAATTTTTCTGTCTTATTTCAAACTGTGCATACAGCAACCACATTTTGGCAAATGTGAACTAGAAAACGAAAGCACAAAAACATTTAGCTTAAGAGACGCATTTAAATTTAATTGAGTTAAATTTATTTCAAATTAACTAAAGGCCATCGGCAATCAGTTTTCCCTAAAACTTCAGAGCTAGAATTTATTGTTTTTTTTTTTACCAGCAAAGATGACTGTATTTCATCAAAGTTAAAAACAAACAAGCCAACCATGATCTAGAACCTTTATTGTACTTCATGACACGGCTAGATGCCACCACAGCCCCCACGGGCACAGACTTTGTTCTTAGCTGTTGGTGAGCTGAACATCCCACCGCTACTCTAGAAGGTGACTCAGTCAGTATTTCTATAGAAGAAAACATACTTTGTATCTCATGCTGGGGAATACTCAGACAGTGTCTCCACCAGACAGCAAATGCAGACGTTTACTCCTGTGTGCACACACGCGCCCCGTTACCAGCAAACGCCTGGTCACCCGTCCCCCACACGCTGCGGGCTCTCTGCCTGTGGGTCTTCCTCCTTTGGTTCAGTCTGCTCCTCTGCTTTCCCAGGTCATCCATCCTATTCGTTTGTCACTTAACACGTGTCCTCTCACCTGGACTGTGAGCTCTTTTCAGTGGCAAGGAGCATATCTTTTTTTTTAAAATAATTTATTTCTTTTTCTTGTTGAGAATATACACAGCAGAACATACACCAATTTAAGAATGGAGCATATTTTGTTATTTATATTTTCCGGGGTCGCTATGAGTCAGAACTGACTCGACAGCAATGAGTTTGGTTTTTTCGGTAGCATAAGAAAATATTCAATAAATAAATATATTTCACTGAATGACTTTGCAAGTAGCAGAAGCAGGATTCTGACCTGTTTGGAACTGAACACTTTAGAACAAACATACCTTTTTGTGAGGAATTAGTTTCAAAGAGGCTTGATACACTTGTCTTGTTCTCTCAGGATCCTGTAGTAGGATAAGAAATTTCCACAAAATATTGAAGTCTGTTGCTAATACTAATTTTAGAAGTTACTAATTTTACTAATGAAAACGAACACCCCGAACACTAAATACACTTTCACAAGTTGCTGTTTTCAAGCCCTACTTTCATTTATGATAAAAACGTGAACCACCTTTGGCCACCCAACCTTGGTTTAAGAATCACCAACAATATAGCCATCAAACTCAGAGTGGTTCTTTGGAGAAAGTTTTTGCCTGACAGCAGAAACAGATGTTTTATATTCTCAGATCAAAAGCATAAAATTAATCTTTCCCTGTTAATTTACACACAATCTCTGAAAATGCCACCTGATCTTTACTAGAAGCAGAAATGTACAACCCAGCCATGATCTCTACTTCCCAGAAAACCCAGGAGACTATATATAACTAAACGAGGGGTTGATCATTGTTCTCTTCAGGTTCCAACCAAGCAATATCTCATTATGCCTCAAAGAGACTAACAACAAACAAGCATACAAACTCTGAAATATTACAGACTGAACTGTATGGCTAAACAGAGGTCTATCAGCATTTAAAACTAAATCCCTTTGTTTCAAGGGTTCTAAGTATTAGTTACTACCTACAACAGGCGAGTTCTAAGCCCCGGGGTGAGGAAGCCATTAACGGCTGACCGTGTTTCCATTTTCACCTTTGCCTCCAGCTCCTCATAGAGTGCATAGTTGACCCAAAGGTAGATGTAGCGCTTCCAGTGCCTCTTCTCCTGAATTGGCGGCACGTTGGCAATGGCTCTTTCATAGACTTCTCGCACGGTTTCTGCTTCCGCGTCACTTTCCACCAAGCGTAAATAATCAAACCATGCGTCATAATTGTGTGGATTAGCCTAGAAAGAAAACCAGCTTAATACATAAAAAGAAAAACAAGAGCTACCCTTGCTAGGCTATGTGAGCCCGAAGGGGGCACTTGACTGACCTTCTCCATTACAGCAGCTTTTTTTTAGGTTTTACATGATATCAATTTTAAAATGTTATTCCTGAGATTTTATAAACAGGAAAGAATAAGGACTATAGCCAGCTCAGGTGTCCCACAGCAAGGCCCCTTTCATCTGCAGTCACCACTCCCAAGATAACTAAATAATTAGGTGTCTATTCTTATAAATGTATTGATACATGTGAATACATATAATAATGTGCACATTTAAAATTCTAATGGGATTATACCATGCTGGCAATTGTGAAACCTACCTTTTCAATTAACAGTCATTTATCTTGGACATATCTTACTGACCTACCACCTTGTTTAACACTACAGTTAGTTCTGAGTTTGGAGATCTCTTAATTCATTTGACTAAGCAGAAGGATTTCAAAATACACAGACCAGTAAACGAAAATTCTATCTTACAATTCGGATCAAAACAGCACATTGCAGACAAGAAGCTGAGAATGGAATCCTATCTACATCTTTCCTTCAAGCAGGTAAGATAAAAAGTGATGTCGAAAAACAGGTTTTTTTGGATCAATTTCTGACTCTTCCATCTTCTTTCAAAAATTAGCTGAAACGAATTCCAACTTTCTTTTGCTCAAGTTCTACAGCACAGTCAGCAATCAACCACCTGCTGTTCAAAGTGTGGGTGCCAGAGCAAACCCACGTGCTGTCTGCTTGCCCGTTCCATCAGCTGGTCAACTGCACCTGGCTAAAGAGCTGCTGGTTTACTGCAGACCCATCATCAACTGTGTAATCGCTGGCAGCCTTCACATACTACCCATTTTACTGTATCTAGTACTAGTTAGCATGTCTTAGTTGTCTGCAGTTAACCTTCTCAACCAGCACGCACCTTCACTTCTTCTTCATACTGGAATCTCCGTTTGCTTACGATGATATCTTCAATCCCCCGCCTATCACCAAACTTCTTCTCAAAGATGGTATAATTTTTAAAGAGCTCTTGGGCTTCTTGTTTTGAAATCCTGTCCAGGGCGTACTTGTAGATCACTCGTACCCTTTCAAACTAAAAACAGACAGAATGGTTACCTTCTAAAACACGATATTCTAATTCCAGTCACAACTTTGTGAGTAATTATGACATGAAATATTAATTCTAAGTTATATTTTGGGAAGAGAGGTCTGAAAACTTACTTCCAAAAATCAGTCAATGAAAATCCTATGAATCACAAGGTCCAATCAGCAGCCAATCATGGGAACGGCGCAGGCCTGGGCTGCATCTCATTCCACTGTGCATGGGATTGCAATGAGTTGGGGAGTTGAGAGAGCTGTCCTGCACTGAAGCAGGGAGACTGTGCCTACATGCTTCCTGAGCCTGATCCCAGGTTGTAGCCTGTTGATCCTGCTCCCAGGTTGTACTGTTACTTCCTTAATAAACCACTTAACTGGAAGATGGTCTGTGAGTTCTGTGTGGCCACTGCTATGGATTATTGAACCTGGCGGAGAAGTAGAGAGTGCCATGGGAAGGACAGTTGGTGTCAGAATTGGTAAAAAGGGTTGGACAGTGGAGGTAGGTCTGACCTCCACTGCAAGGAAATCAGCCTTGGGCTGATCCTGGTCATTATCCCCCTGAAGTTAGACAGGTTCTGATGCTACTACTTGTACCGCTCCTACCCTTTTACAACCCTGCATTCGGACCTCGGTCTACCTCTCCAATTTGAGCAATTTTAAGGGATCATTTTCGATCTATACTATAAAAGAATACAACTGACTTATTTGTGGGGCAATCTCTGCTTTCATTTCGAATTCTGTTCTCTATTCTAAGGGCTTTGGGTTTTTTGTTTTCCTGGTTTAGTACCTGTAAAGCCCTTTAATAAGGAAGCCAGGTAACTCTCAGCTTATACACAGTCAGATTTAAAGGCTTAATTTTTAGACAAAGCACAATAAAATTGAAAGAGTTATACAGAATCTATAATCGCTCAGCTCCCAATCTGTAGCACAGCCACAAGTTCATGCTGGTTTCTTTGAGAAACTATGTCTTTTGTATTTAAAGATAAGTGAGTAACAAAAACAGGAATTAAACTCAATGTTCACAAGAAGTAATCTTTCCTAAGTTGTTCTGCAACATAATAGAGTTCTTTAAGTATACTTACTTCTTTCTGATTTTCTTCAAATTTGGCAAAGGCAACATAAAGATGTTCATCCATATGTTCATCTCCAAAGAATTCGACAGCTCTCTCATACACTTTCCGTGCGTGGGCAAAATAGGCATGTTTTTCTTCAAAGCGGGCATACTTGATCCAGTTCTTCACATCAGGGTGTACGAGGACAAGTGCAGGGGAATTAAGGAAACGCTGGAATCCTGGGCAGGCGGCTCAAAATAAACCAAACCAACCAACCAACCAACCAAAGAAAAAAACCCAAAAAAAAACCTCAACAATGCAAACTACAACTACCGAAGCCATGTTATATGACACATGAAGACGAAGAACTACTGAACTATGACCTCTCTGAGGGCAGGGGCTGTGTCTTGTTCATCTCTACCTTCCTCCAGCGCTTATCCAATGCATTCGTAGTGAGTATGAACAGGAACTTGCAGCCAAAGAAAAATCACTAGCCATGTGATCTTGGACGAGTCATTGAAACTATTCAAATCTCAATTTCACGTTATCAGGGACAAATAATACAAACCTCACTGGATTATTGCCAGCTTCAATGAGGAAATGAATGTAAAGCTCTTAGCATAGTTTCATGCCCAAAGAATATGCTCAGTAAATGGTACCTATCATGTAAGGAGCTCTGGTGGCCCAGTGGTTAAGCACTAGGCTGCTAACCCAAAAGTTGGCAGTTTGAACCCACCAGCCCCTCCGTGGGAGAAAGATATGGCAGTCTGCTTCCACAAAGATTTACAGCCTTGGAAACTCTACGGGGCAGTTGTACTCTGTCCTATAGGGTCACCATGATTCAGAACTGACTTGACGGCAGTGGGTCTGGTTTTATTATATGCTCAATAACATTAATACTTGAATTAATAATTTAGGAAAAAAAGCATGTCACCAAAGAAGTGTTAACTAAAGGCAGGAGAAAGTTCTGAATTACCATTCTATCTTTTAAAAGGTATCTATTTTTTCAAAAAAGACTTAAAAATGTATCAATTTTTAATCCACCTTCCTTGAGAGAAATCAGTAATTTCAAAAGTAGTAATACTTTCAAATAAGCAGAGGTTAAGAGAAGAAAAGACTGAAGTTGTCAAGGATTTCATTTTTACTTGAATCCACAATCAACACCCATGGAAGCAGCAGTCAAGAAATCAAAAGACCCACTGCATTAGGCAAATCTGCTGCAAAAGACCTCTTTAAAGTGTTAAAAAGCAAAGATGTCACCTTCAAGACTAGGATGCCCGTGACCCAAGCCATGGTGTTTTCAATTGTCTCACACGCGTGCGAAAGCTGGACAATGAATAAGGAAGACCGAAGAATTGATGCCTCTGAATTGTGGTGTTGGCGAAGAATACTGAATACACCATGGACTGCCAAAAGAATGAACAGATCTGTCTTGGAAGAAGTACAACCAGAATGCTCCTTAGAAGCAAGGATGCCGAGACTACGTCTCATATACTTTGGACATGTTATCAGGAGGGATCAGTCCCTGGAGAAGGACATCATGCTTGGTAATGGAGAGGGCCAGTGAAAAAGAGGAAGACCCTCAACAAGATGGACTGACACAGTGACTGCAACAATGGACTCAAGCATAACAATTGTGAGGATGGTGCAGGACTGGGCAGTGTTTCGTTCTGTTGTACACGGGGTCACTATGAGTTGGAACCAACTCGACGGCACCTAACAACAACAAGAGCACAGGTTCTGAAGTTGCTCTGCAAATTCCACCACCGTCATCACCTGTTAAAACGTTGGGCAAGCTACTCAATCTTGTGTGCCTCCATTTCCTCATCTGTAGAATGGAGCAGTCTCTACACCACAGAGTTGTCATGAAGATTAAATCACTTTAATATTTGTAAAGCACTTAAATGACAGACACACAGCAAGCACTATAAAAGCTTTTGTTAAACTAATAATACTAAAGTGAGCAAATATAATTAAGATCTTAAAATGGCATAATGCTTCAGTTCCTGAAAGTGCTTTCACACGTACTATTTAATCTTCATAATTAGCCCATGGCAGGTATTTTTATCTTGCTTTAAAGATGAGCGCACTGTAGAGCGGATGAGTCGCTGAGCCCACACAGGTGGCAGGCGGCAGGCTCTGGATCATCCTCTAGGAACAGGACTAGTGACCGACACAACCTTAGAAAAACAGAACCGGCTGCAGCAACCAGGATCTTAGTACGCCATTTTCCACACAGAACCACACAGATAAATCCAAAGCCTCACTGGAAAAGACTTTATCACCGCAAATAAGGACCACAAGCTTGTAGTCTGAACAATCCATGTCCCCAGAAAATCAAACAGATAAATCTTCCATCCTAGACTTCCACTCTGGTATTAACGACTACATTTCCTGACCATTGATGACAGCGTTTCTCTGTGGGGAGGAGCAACCCTGTCCAAAGGATATATCGTTCGTAGATGGTGCGGGCCCGATCCACCTCTTTGTACCTCAGCTCAAAGTTGATGTAGGAGTGCCAGGCCTGCTCCTCGGGCTGCCACTCCATCCAGCGCTCAAACACCTGCCGGGCACCAGCAACGTTTCCCAACATCTCCTCCATGTACGTGTACTTGTACCTGTAACAAAATTAATAAAAAAAAAACCTACTGTGGTCAAAATAACTTAGGGGAAAAAAATGCTCTTTGGTGATTTCTAGTTCTTTCTTTGTTAAATGTGAAGACTTAATCTCTATCCTCCCTAAGTTACATCAAATGTGGTTTCTTATTAAGATATAAATCTGAAAACAGATCAATCAATGCAAAGATTTTTTTTCCTTAAAAACTGCCTAGTTTGACAAGAAGTTTCTTGTGCACAAAAGATTGCAATCAAAGTTTTAGTTCTGATTACAGTTATTAAGCATTGATTATGACTTATACTATGGGCCATTAAAAAGTACTTATTAGTATGTTTAAAGAAATGGCAACGTGTAAAATTACATGAAAACAATTATCTCAACTAAAAGTCCCACAAAAATGTGGGACTTTTCTAGTCTACAAAAAACTGTTCTGTGTCATATCAGAAACTCACCAGAACTGGTTGACTCGTGGGAGAGTTGTTATGGCCCGGTCCCAGATATTTCGGGCATGGTTGACCTGGCGATTCTTCATTTCCATTTCTGCGTATTTCAGCCAGAGTGTAATATTTCGATAGTCCACATCTAAAGCACGCTCGTATATGGACCGAGCCCTTAGGAAGCAAGATTTGGAGGACACGAAAATCATACATACAACACATATGGCAACGATTCCAAACTATCTGTAATAACTTCCTATTTTAATGGGTGTCTACCATGATCCAGGTTCTGGACACAAAAAGGTAAAACGATATGAGGCTTGTTCTCAAGGATCTTACAGTCTTATAAAAAGATAGACAGGCATGTAATTATAACCTAATGTGATAATTGTGCCCGAGGAAGCCAAGCAGAAGAAATGAAAACGTCTGGTGGAAAAGGCTAAGTAACAGGTAACTTCAGAATTGAGAACCTGAGGAAAGTTTCTGTTTACCAAGAGGCCAGCCAAGTGCCCAGGTAAGGAGCCAGAAAGTGTCCCGGGTGTGGCAAGTACAGTGGAGGCAGAGGGTACACTGGGAGAGCAGGGAGAGGCTGGACAACAGGAAGGGACATGTCATGATGACAGATCGCACTCAGATTTTTATCCTGTTGGCTATTGGATTTCATTGAAATTTTATTTAAAAAAAATCTCAACGTATAGAAGGCAGAGGGTGCAGTGGTGGTGAATCCCCCTGTGTAGGCTCCTACTGCCATCTCCCCGCCACCAGGCTACTCACCCACAGTGCTCCTGAGGTCCATCAAAGGAGCCCATGGGTTGCATGGAACAAAATTTGAAAACTGCGAGGGACACAAACTTTTACTTGGGCTTTAATTTTTGTAATTTTTTGTATCTGTTACCTTATGACGTGTTTCGATACAAAATCACTCAACAATTTTACCTCTGAATCTCCTTTAGACTCTCCTCCCATTGTGCGTACTTTATCCAGTTACTAATCACAGTCCTGTTTTTCCTTATGTTATCTTCAAAAGTCTGGAGAAATGCAAAAAGAGTCAAGTTAGAGGGAAGACAGCTAAAAATGATACCCTTTGCTTATTAATCCTTGCATTAAAAAGGTCATTCGTTCTGCTCTTATTTAAGAGAAATGACATCCAGGAATCCTTGAAAGATAAACCCACTAAAGAGGATTAGAATCACAGATGTTTCTTTGAAGTCTTACATGTAAACAAAGAGAAAATCTTACATATAAAAATTAGTGTAATTATTGATATTTTCTCCTACTGCCTATGACAACTAATATTCAAACTATACTTATTCCTGATAATAAAATGTTTTTGACTGTTACTTTTAAGTCTTCTTGGTAATGTCTCAGAATTTCATGTATAACTCATTGAAAATAGCTGGTAAGTCCACACAGCAGGATTAGTGGTTTAAAATAATCCCTTATTTTAGGGTGGAAAAATCAAATCAGACCCCAAAGCCTTCTCACAGCTCCTTCCCAGGCCTTAACTGTTAACACAGAAGGTGGCACAGACCACAATCCAGTCTTACTAGCACCCCCTTCTTACAGCTGTCAGTTGTTCCCAGCAGTTAAACTTCCACCTATCTTCAATGCTGCGCCAAAAATGATCTTTCTGGTGGGTTTAATTTCTTTATGCTTTAGAACAGGTAACTCATGGGATATTTAGGTAGTTTAGCAAAATGCAATTACCTGGTAACCAAAAGTTATACTTTTGATGTGGCTAGAAACACTAACCTCTTCTTATCTTACAGGTTCTCTAATCAATGAGGAACTTTTAAAACTCTGACCTACAAATTCATAACAATATTAATAGGCTCTCTGAAATATAACACATTGACTGACCTTCCGTTTCCTTAGTTTGTAATCATTTAACTCTTCTTCATCTGTGATCTTCTGTTGAGGTGGAGGTGGAAGAAGCTCAAGTTCTCTTTCTTTCGCTTCTCTTAGGAGCTGCTCGGCAGTTATCTGTACCTCAGCCGGGGCTTTGTTTTTTACCTTTTAAGACAAATGACATTTCTATATTTGGTAGGTGCTTAAGATTTAAAAAACAAATGAACGTTTTTTAGTTTGTGATCTTCATAAGCATTACTACAAGACACACTGTTTGTATGACATGTTCCCATTTCTCTATGACGCTGAAAAGAAAAAAGATTGTTTTTCTATCTAACATGGGGTATGTATTAACAAAACCATAGGTGAAAAAGTCTCAAGACAAAAGGGAGTAAAAATAACAGCAGGTTTGTCCCTTTAGCTTAGTACAACAACAAACTCTAAGGCTAAGTAAAATCCTAACCACGGGTTTTGCTTTATCAAGACATGTTAACACAGCTACAATTACAACCTCTAGACCCACTGCCGTCCAATCCATTCTGACTCATAGCGACCCTATACAACAGAGCAGAACTGCCCCCATGAGGTTTCCAATGCTGTAATCTTTATGGAAACAGACTGTCACATCTTTCTCTTGTGGAGCAGTTGGTGGGTTTGCACTGCAGACTTTTTGGTTAGCAGCCGAGTGCTTAACCACCATGCCACCAGGGCGCCTCATTATAACATCCACTTTCAGGATTCTTCGGCATGTCTTAATGCCCTGGGTAGATGACAGAGTTTGGTTTTTAACAGCATTTCAAGTAAGACAATATTATGTCAGTTCCCATCATTACACTGCGAGCTTCTTGAGGTCTTAGAGCTGTGCTGTACAACATTCTAGTCACAAGCCACATGTCAAGAGTCCAGATTGAGATGGCTGTAAGTGTGAAACACACACTGCATTTTGAAGACTTAGTATGGAAAAAAAAAAAGCAAACTACCGCATCAAAAAATTTTAATATTGACTACACGGTGAAATGACAATATTGTGGTACATTAGATTAGATAAATTATTATCATTAGTTTCACTTCTTATGTTTTAACGTGGTTACGAGAATATTTACAATTATGTAAGTGGCTCGCATTATATTTCCATTGGACAGTGCTCTCTTATACCGAATCTTGCTCGTTACTATTTCCTTCACAGCTCTTTCTACACAGGAGGTCTCCAACAAAAATTTATGGAACTGAAGTATAAAAAATATTTAATGCTACATGGACTTAATCCAGGACAACACTCTCTCATCCCCAGGGCACCACGGAGGCTGGGCTGGGGGAAGCCCCTTTCCTAGGCAACCCCCCCTTCCCCAAAGAGCCGCTCGGTTGCGATAGCTTACCTTGGCCACTTTGGGAATCCGCTGCTTTCCGGCCGCTGTGGAGGCCGCCATGTCTGCAGCGGTGGGCCTCGGGAGACCCCTGAATTCTAGGAGTTGGCTTCGAGAGTTCACAGACACCCCTGAAGCTGACAACAAGCAGAACCCCGGAAGCGGAAGCGGAACTAGCTTGGCTGACCTTTGACTCCTCGCACTCGCCGTGACGCAGAAGCGCCGTTTCCGTGGTAACGGGATGCGCGTCCTTCCTGGAGCTGGTGGAGGAGCGCGCTCCCTGGAGCTGCTGGTGAGTTGGGTAGAGCCGTACTGGCAGGGAGGGACGTGGAAACTGGGCCTAGAGTGTCGGAGGCGCATCCCCGTGTCGGACTTCGGGACTGAGATGACCGTTGCAGGACGGGTAGATTTGCCAGGCGCCAATGGCCAGCTCCGATTCGGAAGGTCTCGAGCACCGGGAAGCGAGGCCTGCTGGAAACTACTACTCCCAGCATGCCAAGCAGCAAGCTGCCGCGCTCCTGGGTGGCCCAGCGCCGCTTTACATTCTGGGTGTTGTAGTCTCTAGGGTCGGCTCCCTTCTCGTTTCTGGACAGTTGTGTCCAAATAGGAGCCCTGGCGGCACAATAAGAGCTTGGCTGCTAACCAAAAGGTCAGCAGTTTGAATCCAGCGGCCGTTCCTTGGAAACACTGTGGGGTAGTTCTACCCTGTCCTATAGGGTCGCTGTGAGTCGGAATCGACTCGACGGCAACGGGTTTGGTTTTGATTTGGTGCCCAAATAATTAACTCTAATGCTTGGAATTTAAAATAATGGAAGATATTTTAAAGCTAGATATTAATTTAAAAAAAAGAAATGAAAATCAATGCGCAGAGTGACTAAGTAGCAAACCACCCAGCCTTGTGGTCAGATAAACTGATGTTTAAATTCTCCGCGAGTGTGCCTCTTAAATCCTTTTAGCCTCGAGATCAACTATAAGACAGGTATGATAACATCTATTTCACAAGATTAAAAATAAAATCTATGTAAAGTGCTCAGTAATGCTATCTGGTATAATTATTGATCTGCCTTCAAAAATAGAAAAATTGATTATATGCAAGCAAAACATTAAGAGGATTTTGACAGTTGCAAGTTTCTTTTGGTGTTTGCCAAAATAGACATCTACATATTTATGTATGTAGTAATTTCAAGCATGTTCTACTTATGTAGATACTGCTTTAAAAAAATGTTCTATGCAGATTTCTTAAACTGCAGTTATTTTTAACTAACATTAAAATATTTGCCATAGCTTTGTACCACTTATATTACTTAAATATTTTTAAGTTATCTCACTTTACGAAGTTTAAATAGAGTAAGATTTTATATCACTATCATAAAAGAAGTCACTGAACAAAATAAACAAGTAGCTATTAAAATAAAAAGATGTTTAACGATTTCCCTTAAATTTGTAACTATGCATAAAAGAAATTGTTAACAACACACACACAAAAAAATACATCAAAATGACAGTACTAAATTCATACCCATCAATAATTACACTGAATGTAAGTGGACTAAATGAACCAATAAAGAGGCAGAGAGTGGCAGAATGGATTAAAAAAAAACATGATCCATCTATATGCTGCCTATAAGAGATACACCTTAGACTCAAAGACACAAACAAATTGAAACTCAAATGATGGGGAAAAAAATCAAGCAAACAACACTCAAAAAAGAGCAGGAGTGGCAATATTAATCTCTGACAAAATAGACTTTAAAGCAAAATCCACCACAAAGGATAAGGAAGGCACTATATAATGATTAAAGGGTCAATACACCAGGAGGACATAACCATAATAAATATTTATGCACCCAACAACAGGGCTCCAGAATACATAAAACAAACTCTAACAGCATTGAAAAGAGAGACAGCTCCACAATAATAGTAGGAGACTTTAACACACCACTTTCAGTTAAATTCAGAACATCTAGAAAGAAGCTCAGTAAAGACATGGAAGATGTAAATGCCACAATCAACCAACTTGATCTCATAGACATATACAGAACACTCCACTCAACAGCGGCCAAGTATACCTTCTTTTCCAATGCACATGGAACGTTCTCCAGAGTAGACCACATGTTGGGTCACAAAGCAAGCCTTAACAGAATTCAAAACATCAAAGTATTACAAAGCATCTTTTCTGACCATAGAGCCGTAAAAGTAGAAATCAATAACAGAAAAAGACTGGGGGAGAAAAAAAAGCAGATATATGGAAACTGAACAACACCTTGCTAAAAAACTGCTGGGTTATAGAACAAATCAAGGATGGAATAAAGAAATTCATAGAATCCAATGAGAATGAAATCATGTCCTACCAGAACCTTTGGGACACAGCAAAAACAGTGCTCAGAGGTCACTTTATACCAATAAATGTACACATCCGGAAAGAAGAAAGGGCCAAAATCAAAACATTAACCCTACAACTCAAACAAGTAGACAGCAGAAAAAGAAGCCCTCAGGTACCAGAAGAAAGGAAATAATAAGAATTAGAGCAGAATTAAATGAAATAGAGAATAGAAAAACAATTGAAAGAGTTAACAAGACCAAAAGCTGGTGCTTTGAAAAGATCAACAAACTTGATAAACCATTGGCCAAACTGACAAAAGAAAAACAGGACAGGAGGCAAATAACCCATATAAGAAATGAGATGGGTGATA
>NW_004443978.1:7902161-7906609 GCF_000243295.1 Trichechus manatus latirostris | reverse complement strand
AATAAGAATTAGAGCAGAATTAAATGAAATAGAGAATAGAAAAACAATTGAAAGAGTTAACAAGACCAAAAGCTGGTTCTTTGAAAAGATCAACAAAATCGATAAATATTGGCCAAGCTGACAAAAGAAAAACAGGAAAGCAAGCAAATAACCCAAATAAGAATAGAGATGGGCGATATCACAACAGACCCAACTGAAATTAAAACAATCATAACATAATACTGTGAAAAATTGTACTCCAACAAATTTGAAAACTTAGAGGAAATGGACAAATTTCTAGAAACACACTGCCTACCTAAACTAACACAAACAGAGGTAGGACAACTAAATAAACCTATAACAAAACAAGAGATTGAAGAGGTTATTTAAAAAAAAAAAACTCCCAACAACAACAAGAAAAAGCCCTGGCCCTGATGGTTCACTGGAGAATTCTACCAAACTTTCAGAGAAGAGTTAATACCACTACTACTAAAGGTATTTCAGAGCATAGAAAAGGATGGAATATACTCGAACTCATTCTATGAAGGCAGCATAATCCTGATACCAAAACCAGGTAAAGACACCACAAAAAAAGAAAATTACAGGCCAATATCCCTCATGAACATAGACGCAAAAATCCTCCACAAAATTCTAGCCAATAGAATTCAACAGCATGTCAAACAAATCATTCACCATGACCAAGTGGGATTCATACCAGGTATGCAGGGATGGTTCAACATTAGAAAAGCAATGTAATCGATCACATAAATAAAACAAAGGATAAGAACCGCACGATCTTATCAATTGATGCAGAAAAGACAATTGACAAAATCCAACACCCATTCATGATAAAAACTCTCAGCAAAATAGGAATGGGAGGGGAATTCCTCAACATAATAAAGGGCATTTATTTATACAATGCCAACAACCAACATCATCCTAAATGGAGAGCATCTGAACGCATTCCCCTTGAGAATGGGAACTAGACTAGGATGCCCTTTCACCACTCTTATTCAACATTGTGCTGGAGGTCCTAACCAGAGCAATAAGACAAGAAGAAGAAAGAGCATCCAAATTGGTAAGGAGGAAGTAAAAGTATCTCTATTTGCAGATAATATGATCTTATACACAGAAAACCCCAAAGAATCCACAAGGAAACTACTGGAAGTAATAGAAGATTTCAGCAAAGTATCAGGATACAAGATAAATATACAAAAATCAGTTGGATTCCTCTACACCAACAAAGAGAACTTCAAAAGGAAATCACCAAATCAATACAATTTACAATAGCCCCCAAGAAGGTAAAATACTTAGGAGTAAATCTAACCAGAAATATAAAAGACCTATCCAATGAAAACTACAAGACACTACTGCAAGAAACAAAGAGATCTGTATAACTGAAAAAAAACAAACATACCTTGCTCATGGATAGGAAGACTTAACATTATGAAACTGTCAATTCTACCCAAAGCAATTGTCATGGATTAAATTGTGTCCCCCCAAAATATCTGTCAGCTTGGCTGTGTCATGATTCCCCGTGTTGTATGATTATGTAATCTGATGTGATTTCCTTACGTGTTGTAAACTCTATCACTATGATGACATTATATGTGATCTCCTTATGTGTTGTAAATTCTATTACTGTGATGAGGTTATACTGATGAGGTTTACAAGATTAGATAGTGTCTTGATGCAATCTCTTTGGAGATATAAAAGAGAGAAGCAAGCAGAGACACATGGGAACCTCATACCACCAAGAAAGCAGTGCCGGGAGCAGAGTGTGTCCTTTGGACCTGAGGTTCCTGCGCTGAGATGCTCCCAGACCGAAGGAAGACTGATGCATCCAGAGCCGATAGAGACAGAAAGCCTTCTCCTGGAGCTGATACCCTGAATTTGGACTTGTAGTCTACTGGACTGTGAGAGAATAAATTTCTCTTTGTTAAAACCATCCACTCGCAGTATTTCTGTTATAGCAGCACTAGATGACTAAGACAGTGAGCTACAGATACAATGCAATCCCAATCCAAATTCCAATGACATTTTTTAATGAGATGGAGAAGCAAATCACCAACTTCATATGAAAAGGGAAGGGGCCCCAGATAAGTAAAGCATTACTGAAGAAGAACAAAGTGGGAGGCCTCACACTACCTGATTTTAGAACCTATTATACTGCCACAGTAGTCAAAACAGCCTGGTACTTGTACAACAACAGATACGTAGACCAATGGAACAGAATTGAGAATCCATACCTAAATTCATCCACCTATGAGCACCTGTTATTTGATAAAGGCCCAAATTCTGTTAAATGGGGAAAAGACAGTCTTTTTAACAAATGTTGCTGGATAACTGGATACCCATCTGTAAAATAATGAAATAAGACCCATACCTCACACCAGGTATGAAAACTAATCAAAATGTATCAAAAACCTAAATATTAAATCTAAAATGATAAAGATCATGGAAGAAAAAATAGGGACAATGCTAGGAGCCCTAATACATGACATGAACAGAATACAAAACATAACTAACAATGCACGAACACCAGAAGAGAAACTAGATAACTAGGAGCTTCTAAAAATCAGACAGTTACGCTCATCAAAAGACTTCACCAAAAAAGTAAAAAGAGAACCTACAGAGTGGGAAAACAGTTTTTGGCTATGACGTATCCAATAAGGGTCTCATCTCTAAAATCTGCAAGGTACTGCAACACCTCAACAACAAAAAAGACAACCCAATTCAAAAATGGGCAAAGGATGTGGACAGACACTTCACCAAAGAATATATTCAGGTGGCTAACAGATACATGAGGAAATGCTCGTCATCATTAGCCATTATAGAAATGCAAGTGAAAACTACAATGAGATACCATCTCACCCCAACAAGGCTAGCACTAATCCAAAAAACACAAAATAATAAATGTCAGAGGGGTTATGGAGAGACTGGTACATGTATGCACTGCTGGTGGGAATGTAAAATGGTACAACCATTTTGGAAATTGGTTTTGCGCTTCCTGAAAAAGCTATAAATAGAAGTACCATACAATCCAGCAATCCCAGTCCTTGGAATATATCCTAGAGAAATAAGAGCTGTCACACAAATAGACATATGCATACCCATGTTCCTTGCAGTACTGTTCACAACAGCAAAAAGATGGAAACATCCTAGATGCCCATCAACAGATGAATGGATAAACAAATCGTGGTACATACACACAATGGAATACTACAATGGTAAAGAAGAGTGATGAATCTTTGAAACATCTCACAACATGGATGAATGTGGAAGGTATTATGCTGAGTGAAATTAGTCAGTTGAAAAGGACAAATATTGTATGAGACCACTATTATAAGAACTCAAGAAAAGGTTTAAACACAGAAGATAATATTCTTTGATGTTTATGAGGGTGGGGAGGGAGGGAGAGGTGAAGTCACTAGCTAGATAGTAGACAAGAATCATCTTAGGTGAAGGGAAAGACAGCACATAATACAGGGGAAATCAGCGTAACTGGACTAAACCAAAAGCTAAGAAGTTTCCTGAGCACAACCAAACACTTTGAGGGACAGAGTAGTAGTGCCTGGGGTCTGAGGACCATGGTTTCAGGGGACATCTAGGTCAGTTGGCATAACAAAGTTTATTAAGAAAATGTCCTGAGGTGGGGCCAAGATGGTGGAGTAGTCAGACACTTCCTGTGGACCCTCTTACAACAAAGACCTGGAAAAACAAGTGAATCAATTATATATGACAGTCTAGGAGCCCTGAACATATAAGGCAAAGTTGAGGAACTGGACTGAGTAGCAGGGAGAGGGAGAGATGATTTGGAAGCAGTGAAGAGTTGCCAGACCTGACCCGGCGAGAGCCTGGGCCCTTCAGGCCTGAGCAGCTCATGGGTGAGTGGTGAGGCAGGCAAGCAGCAGTGCTTAGGAGGCGTATTCCACACCAGAAGACACCCAGCTTCAGAGAGTCTGCTCGGCCACCCAGAACTAGTGAGAAGCAGCCCTAGATCGGCGAAAGATAAGTACTTGCGTACAGCCTACTGCGTGGGTCAAAAACACCCCCCCCTAGGGAAAAACCTCTCTCCTATTTACCTCCCCGCTCCTGCTCTCCACACAGGACTGGCTTCAGCAATCACCGAGTCCCCTGGGCCGGAAGTAGGATCCGTCACACACCCTGAGCCATTCTCCTGGCCTAGGAAAGTGAACAAATTAACAAACGGGAAAAAATAAACTGCTAGCTCCCCTAAGCCAGGAACCCAGGGTGGGCACAGGTCCTTTGTCTAGGCACAGGAATAAGGGGTCCACGGACTTTGAGTGCCTTTCACCCCTGGATAGACGTGTGGGCCTATTTCAACAGTGTAGGCCTTCATTACCTCAGTCCAACAGGTATATACCTGAAGTCTGTCTTCAACTGTTTCAGCTATATGGTGAAGTGGCAGGTTCTTGACATTTGACACTGCTCTGCCCATTAAGCAG
>NW_004443978.1:7898713-7900049 GCF_000243295.1 Trichechus manatus latirostris | reverse complement strand
TATATGCTCCCTACAAGAGACACACCTTAGACTTAAAGACACAAACAAACTAAAACTCAAAGGGTGGAGAAAGGTACATCAAGCAAACAACACTCAAAAAAGAGCAGGAGTGGCAATAGTAATCTCTGACAAAATAGACTTTAAAGTAAAATCCACCACAAAGGATAAGGAAGGACACTATATAATGGTTAAAGGGTCGGTACACCAGTAGAACATAACTATAATAAACATTTATGCACCCAACGACAGGACTCCAAAATACATAAAACAGACTCTAACAGCACTGAAAAGAGAGACAGCTCCACAATAGTAGTAGGAGACTTCAACACACCACTTTCATTGCAGGACAGAAAATCCAGAAGGAAGCTCAGCAAGGACACGGAAGAGCTAAATGCTACAATCCACCAACTTGATCTCATAGACATATATCAAACATTCCACCCAACAGCAGCCAAGTATACTTTCTTTTCCAACGTACATGGAACATTCTCCAGAATAGACCACATATTAGGCCATAAAGCCAGCCTTAACAAAGTCCAAAGCATCAAAATATTACAAAGCATCTTTTCTGACCATAAAGCTGTGAAAGTAGAAATCAACAACAGAAAAAACAAGGAAAAAAAAAATCTAACACATGGAAACTGAACAACACCTTGCTCAAAAACTACTGAGTTATGTCGCAGCGGCGACGGTTGTCGGGGTGGCGGAGACAGTAACCAGTGCCACAACTCTTACAGAGAAGTGGGGCCAGGAAGGTCACTGTGAGGAGTCGAACCCAGCTTCAATCCCAAGAGTTTATTTTATAGTCAATACAGCAAACAGTGAAGCAAATAACAGAACAATGGGCTTTAGGTGAATAACAATAAGTTTCGGGCAAGGGAGGAGGAATTCAGGTAAACAAGCCAATCAGTAATGGGTTTAGAAAAACAAGTCGTGACAAGTCTCAACATGTTGGGGACAAGTCTCAACATGTTGTGCAGCATAGAGGGCTTTATACATCCATATTTTAATGGCACATGTCCCCACAGAGTTATAGAAGAAATTAAGGATGGAATAGAGAAATTCATAGAATCAAATGAGAATGAAAATACATCCTACCAGAACCTTTGGGACACAGCAGACACAGCGCTCAGAGGTCAATTTATAGCAATAAATGCACACATCCAAAAAGAAGAAAGGGCCGTAATCAAAACATTAACCCTCCAGCTGGAACAAGTAGAAAGAGAGCAACAATAGAAGCCCTCAGGTGCCAGAAGAAAGGAAATAATAAGAATTAGAGAAGAATTAAATGAAATAGAGAATAGAAAAACAATTGAAAGAGTTAACAAGACCAAAA
>NW_004443978.1:7881591-7897488 GCF_000243295.1 Trichechus manatus latirostris | reverse complement strand
GAAGGGAAGGACAGCACACACTACAGGGGAAGTCAGCACAACTGGACTAAACCAAAGCTAGTAAGTTTTCTGAATACAGTCAAACACTTTGACAAACAGAGTAGCAGGAGTAGGGATCTGGGGACCATGCTTTCAGGGGACATCTAGGTCAAGTGGCGTAACAAAGCTTATTAAGAAAATGTTCTGCGTCCTCCTTCGGTGAGTGTCGTCTTGGGTCTTAAAAGCTTGTAAGCGGCCATTTAAGAAGCATCAGTTGGTCCCAATCACCTGGAGTAAAGGAGAATGAAGAACACCAAAGACACAAGGCAAGTATTAGCCCAAGAGACAGAAAGGGCCACATAAACCAGAGACTTCATCAGCATGAGACCAGAAGAACTAGATGTTGCCCGGCCGCCACCAATGACGGCCCTGACAGGGAACACAACAGAGATTCCCTGATGGAGCAGGAGAAAGGTGGGGTATAGAACTCAAATTCTAGTAAGAAGACCAGACTTAATGGTCTGACTGAGACTGGAGGAACCCCAGAAAGTGTGGGCCCCGGATTCTCTATCAGCCCAGAACAAACTGTTTCCGAGGTCAACTCTTCAGACAGGGATTGGACTGGACAGTGGGACATCAAGTGATACTCGTGAGGAGTGTGCCTCTTAGCTCAAGTAGATACAAGAGACTAAACAGGCAGCTTCTGTCCAGAGGTAAGATGGGAAGACGGAGAGGGTTAGGAGCTGGTGGAATGGACGTGGAGAATCAGGTGGAAAGGAGGAGTGTGCTGTCACAGTAAGGGGAGAGCAATTAGGGTCACATAACAATGTATGTATAAATTTTTGTATGGGAGACTAACTTGAAATGTAAACTTCATTTAAACTACAACAATTAAAAAAAAGAAGAAGAAAAACCAAAATCATCAAAAAAAAAAAAAAAATGTTCTGCATCCCTCTTTGGTGAGTGGTGTCTGGGGTCTTAAAAGCTTGTGAGTGGCCATCTAAGATGCATAAATTGGTCCCAACCCAGTTGGAGCAAAGGAGAATGAAGAACACCAAAGATACAAGGAAAATATTAGCCCAAGAGACAAAAGGGCCACATAAACCAGAGAGTCCATCAGCCCAAGACCAGAAGAACTAGATGATGCCCGGCTACCACCAGTG
Source organism: Trichechus manatus latirostris (assembly GCF_000243295.1). Lineage (NCBI taxonomy): Eukaryota > Metazoa > Chordata > Mammalia > Sirenia > Trichechidae > Trichechus > Trichechus manatus. The sequence continues at coordinate 7,896,346 of NW_004443978.1, read as the reverse complement.
ACCACCCTGACAGGGAACACAGCAGAGTCCCTGACAGAACGGGAGGAAAGTGTGGTGCAGATCTCAAATTTACATAAAAAGACCAGACTTAATGGTCTGACCGAGACTGGAGGAACCCCCGAAGCTATGGCCCCTGGACGCTATGTTAACCCATAACTAAAACCATTCTCGAAGATCACTCTTCAGACAAAGATTAGATCTGATTATAAAACATAAAATAATACTTGTGAAGATTGTGCTTCTTAGTTCAAGCGGATATATGAGACCAAAGGGGCGGCTCTTGTCCGGAGGCAGGATGAGAAGGCAGGAAGGGACAGGAGCTGGTTGGATGTTCACAGGAAACCCGGAATGAAAAGGAGGAGTGGGATTGCAAGTAGTGTCAAATAACAATATGCATATAAATTTTCATATGAGAATTTAACTTGAGCTGTATACTTTCACCTAAAGCACAATTAAAAATAAAAAAAGCAACAATAATGTTGGCATAACATGAAAAATGTAATGAATGTCATTGAGTTGTAAATGTGGAAGTTGTGTTGGTGGATGTTTTGGTGTGTATGTTTTCACTACAATAACAAAAGAGGAAAAAAATGTTAAACAAGATTGATATTAGCGTTAGAAAGTGAAATCAACTCACATTGCAGCTGGACTATGTAGAGCAGTCCCAGAGAAGAAATGCTATTGGACTATCAAAACTTGACTGCAGCCCGACTAAGTGTACTCACCTACAGTGTGTTCTGAGAATGTGTCTATCGCAAAGGGGATCTGTTGGCCCTATGGTCCACAACAATAGAGATGCCTGGCAAACTGTGGAGGTGCCATCCAAGCATTGCCCATCTTTAGTTTCTTTGCCTTGGTATCTCCACAGTGGATGAGGGCACTCCGGCTCTAGGAGCTGTGAGTGACTTCTCCATATGCAGTATTTTGAATCCTGAGCAAGTCTGTGCTCAATAATAGTGATTTTCATAAGATAGCTAATATATATTAAGCATATACCTGTATGTGAGATACTTTCTAATGCTTTTCACATACTAATTCATTTATAACAACTCTTCATTATTTGTTGTTGTTAGCTGCTGTTGAGTTGATCCGCGTCTCATGATGACCTCATGCACAATGGAACAAATGCTACCCTGTCTTGCACCATCCCCATGATTGGCTGCAGATTGGACTGTTGTGGTCTATAGAGTTGTCTTTGGCTGATTTTTAAAAGTAGATTGCCAGCCCTTTCTTCCTAGTTTGTGTTAGTCTGGAAGCTCCACTGAAACCTGTTTAACATCATAGTGACACGCAAGCCTCCACTGACAGACAGCTTGTGGCTGTGCATGAGGTGCATTGGCTGGGAATGGAACCTGGGTCTCCTGCATGGAACGTGAGAATTCTACCACTGAACCACCAATACCTCATCCCTAATTTATAGAGGAGGAAACTGAGGCATGGAGGAGTTTAGGTAACTTGCCTGAGGTCACACAGCTAATGAGCAATGGAAGCTGGATTTCCTACCCGGGTCCTCTGATTCTGCAACTTCACGCCACTTCCCTATAATCCACCTTCTGAACGTTGGGTTTTCCATGTAGCTTGTCTCCAAGGAGAGAAAGTGACGGTGACTTTACCACGGAGGGGTTGGAGGCTAAGTTCCACTTAAAGATGTGTTTATTTATGTCTGCAGAATGTTGAAAAATTTTTGAGCCAATTATTTCAAGTTTTGGAGATTTTACATAAATACGAATATTTTCTGCCTTTGAGTGATGTAAAGAGCTACCATTCTGAGCCCCCATTTCCACATAGCAACAACTGGCTGTTCCCCACAGTCGCCTCCAGACACCAAGTCTGTGGGACAGTGGCACGGGATGCCTTTGGTGAGGGGTAGTTCTCTGCCACTGTGATGCTATTGGAAGAGAGATCATCAGACTGTGCTTAGCCCACTTGACTCTGTTCACTGCCTGGCCTACAGACACACCTGGACTGCTCAGCTGTTAACTTCCCTTTGTACATTAATTAATTGGCATTCTGGACTCCTTTCTCAGTTTCTGTGAGCCTGGAGAATTGTGTCCAGCCTGAAGAGCTGGGTTTGCTTTGCGAGTGCTGGCAAAACCCCTTCCTAAGCCCGTGGAGGTGAGGAAGGTGTAAATTTGCTAAGGTGAAGGCCGCCTGTTGTCTTTTAGGGATTCACCCTGTGCATCACCCCGTACCTCAAACCCTTAGCTTCTGAAGGTTTGTGGTTAGGAGCAGTTGAGCTACAGCTAATCTGAACACCAGTGGACAGTGAGAACAGGGGGCCATTTATCCACAAAGTGAAGGGGCAGGGGGCTGGGCTGAAGGAGACGCCGCAGGTTCTATTTCTGACCATGTGTGTGTCCTAAGGCAAGTCATTTCACTTTGTGGGCCTAGGAATCCTCATCTGAAAAAGAAGGAGCTGGGTTTGCTCTTCTCCCAGGCCCCTGCAGTGCTAACTAAAGAACTAAAGAACTTTAGTTTTTTGCTTCTTTGGCAAAATGAAAATTATGCAAGGATGTATTTCTAAATAACAGCAACAATAAGAAACCAATGACATAATGTTGTGTTTTGAAAAAATCTACATAATCTGTAATTCCATTTATATGAAGTTCAAAAATAGCCATCATCGTGTGATAGAGGTCAGAAATGGTGGTTATCTTTGGAGAGAGGCTGACTGGGAGGGGCTGTGAGGCAGCCTTCTGGGGCTGAAAATGTTCCATATTGTTCTTAAAGTCAATACAATGGTTAAAAATTAAGTTTCCTGTTTTTGAGCTCATAGGCTAGTACATAATAAACTTTTTCAGAAGGGAGGCAAGGAGAGAGAGAGGAAGGAAGGAAGGAAGAGAAAGAAGGAAAGCAAGAAAGAAGGACATTGAGAGATTGTAATCATTTTGTGGCTTGTCAGAAGCATTCCCCCAAAGTATCATTTCTGGAACGTCAGACCCTCCACTATCGCTGTCAATAGAGATTCTGCTTAGAAAGGGTGTGGGAAACGCTGGGTTATAGAAAGGAATTTGGTTTCTTTATTATGGAGCTTCTCAAAGACTTGAGTGGGATTGTGACTTCTCAGGAAGCCCTTTCATGCAGCGTTTCCTACACGTATGTGGCTACAGAATTTTTTTGTCACAAAATCTCTCTCCCGTCTGCTGTCCTTCAGGGCTCTGGTTTAGGGAACTCTATTTGAAACATGGGCAGCAACTGTAAATATTTCCTCTGTAACTCCTGATCACATGCAGTTGTGGCTAGTTAAATATAAGGACACTGAATCAGTAAATAATTCCTTTCAATTTTTTTCGACGCTCTTGTTAGAATATTTTAAAGCAGCTTTGCTGGAAACAATTCAAAAACCAAAAACACCCCTTGCCATTGAGTTGATTCCGACTCACAGCGACCCTACAGGACAAAGTAGGACTAACTGCTTCATAGGGTTTCCAAGGAGTAGCTGGTGGATTCAAACTCTTGACCTTTTGGTTAGCAGATTTTTCTGAACAGGCCAGTTCTCAGAAATTTTATTCTCCTGCAGAGAAGCATGCCAGCTGGTTTGCAGGGACAATCGTCACTGCCTATCCCCCGGGGAAAATGCGTTGCCCCAGCACTGCAAATGCCATCCTCACTCTGACCATACTGAAGTGGAGTTAAGGTCCAATTTTGTGAATGCTGTAACCTAACCAGCTTGTCGTTTCAGATTATTAGTGGACTCTTTTCTCTCTTTTTGGGGCAGGATAAAAAATGTCAGTACTCACTTCTCCAAGAGGAAAGACAGAAGTGGTTCATTGCCGAAGAACAGAATTGCAGGATATTTATTGTATCAAGAACCTCACTAGAAAATTCACCCAGAAGCTGTTTGGGAGGCTTAACATCATCTATCTTCTGTAAGTACACAGCTAAGTAAGCCAAGAATATTTATCAGGCTTATCATTCACCAGGGAGGGCACCTTCTCCTGCATCCTCGTGGGGCTTCCGGTGAGGACACAGGGTGCTCACTGCACAGTGAAAACACATGTAGCAAGAAAATCTGTCCTGATAAGCTCTCAGGACAGCCAGATCTCTAAGTTCTGTAACAACATACACATCAAAAGGGTTTCCCACGAGTTTTGGCTTCAGGCAAGCTTTTTAGATCTCAGTTGTATCGCTTACAAGTGGAGTCACTTGGGGCAAATTAATGATACTAGCTACCAGATATGAGGACTTATTTTATGTTTGACTCTGTGCTTTGTAAACATCATCTCATTTAATCCTTGTGACTCATTTCTGAGGTAGCCAGTGTCATGTCAACTTTATAGATGAGAACACTGAGGTCTTCCTGAAGTTAAACAGCTAGTAAGTGACAGAGCCTGGATTTGCTCTTAACTACTGCATGATGTGCTTCTAAACTTAAAAATAGTCTATTTTTTTTTAACCTTTATTCTCCTAGTTTTATTTATATACCTTCTCTGAACACCAGAATATTAATATTTTTTAATCTGTTCCTCATTATTTTTGTTGAAAAAGTAAAAGATAGCCCATCTTTTTAGATTTCATAAAGCTTCATATTAAATGCAGTTGTAATGTTTAAACTAAAACCAGCCTAAGACATTAAAGTTTGTGGTTTCTGTTTGCCACAATGATGAGTGTATTTTAAATTGGCATAATTTTACTGGAAGGCAGGAGAGCAATATGTATAAAATGCTTTAAAAATATTTATACCAATGGAATTATTTCAATATTGGCATTATGGTAGATTGAACACCTTAATCACTCCTTCTGTATGGAAACAACCAAAATAGTGTTACACACACACACACACACACACAAACGCAACTTAAGGACTGTGCAGAGAACGTTATAAAATGAAATCAGGAAATCCAGGAGATAAGCAGAAACCAATGTCAACTTTCTTCTTGAGGATTTTTGCCACATTCTAGAAACCTCTTGCTTCTGTTTTGACAGCTTTGCAATAAACAGGAGTGGGCACAGCAGCTACTAGGTGTGTGAGCCCGTAAGTCTGTTCACTGTTCTTGCGGGGCTGGAGGATGTAGGCAGTTTTTAGTGAGTTGATAAATCTGTCCTGCTGGTCACTTGGGCGTGGGTGCAGGGGGTGCTCTCCCTGGTCATTGGGTTTGTTGTGTATGTGTGCTTCACTGCTTGCTGGTTGGTTGGGGCACAGGTTCCCTGGGTTGTCAGTCAACTGAGTGTGTGGTGCAGAGACTCTTGGCTATGGTCCTGGGCAGGCAGTGCTGCGTGGGGGTGTTCAGAGTGTTCAGAGCAGGCACATGTCTCTGGTTGCAGCAGGGGGCAAGGCAGTGGGCTGTATTTCATCAAGATTTCATCTAGTATTGTGAAATAAGATAAGTTTTGTCTGAATTGGAAAATTCCCTAAACTAATTCCATGAATGAGACATTACTCTAATGCAAAGAGCTCTAATTTCTGTTGCTTGGTGATAGCTTTGAGCTGTTAACATATTTTATGTGAAATATGTACATATATGTGTATATACATGTTTTTAATAGGGCTCCTTTGGTTTAAATTTGGTTTATTACAAAGAATAGTTAAAAACCCACCTTTTAAAAGCATGCCTTCTGCTTTCACCCTCTCCCCTTCTTCTTTCACTTCGTCACTACAACAGTGATTTTTATCTGTCTTGTACAGGGCATATGGCTAGGAGGTAATAAGAAGTGGAAATTATACATACAAAAGGTTAATCCTACAAAAGTTAATTTTTACCATCAGCTATTTGGAAACTACAGTGCATTTTCCCATTGAAATAGAGTTATTGCCAACCCACAAAAGCTTATTTAATCTGTAATGTCTGTGTGGTATAATATTATGCTAATTGTACTGTAGAACCCAACTACCATTTATCTTAAGTTTCCCGCGGACAAATGCATTTCAAGAATGGATTCCACGAACACATTTTTCCCTTACTTCCTTGAGGGGATGGTGGCTGCCCTCCCGCTAACTCTTGCCCACTTCCTCCTCTTCCCACCCCACCCCCCTCCAACCACTGCTATAGCTGACATGGGCTGGTCCTGCGCTGGGGCATTTCCTCATCTGATAATTAGAGTGAGGACTCTCAGCTTGGAGCCGTGGGTCATAGCTCTGGGGACCTGGGACAGAGACATCAGGAAGACTGAGAGCTGAGGGGAGCCGACTCAGGAGTTGAATGAGGGAACCGCGGTGGGCGGCACGGGTAGTGAGGGCTCCATGAATCAGAAGGGGAGACATTGTGGGGTTGCATCCCAACAATGTGTGGGATGCTCTGTGTGGGTCCCCTGTGTGGATGCTGTATTCTGGGAATCAGAGGGATAGTCTGCTGCTTCCTGTTTATGATAGCCACTGCTTGGCCGGGGCCCTTGGGCCATGTGCACCCCTAGTTCAGCCAGGTGTGGCTCAGGAGTGTGATCACACATGGCTGCCTGTGATCCTGTAAGGGGATAGTGGCTGTAGGCACCAAGACTGACATCTCCAGCATGTTTCTCAAAGATGCCCTACCCCTGGTGGGACTCAGGAGGATTTTACTTGATACATGCATGAACATTTTTTTTTAAGTTATATCTTTATTTATGTAGTTACCTTCTATTTATGGCAAGGGATATTGGTTTTTCATTTATGGTGGTAATGTAAATTTCCTTCTAAAATATACTTATTTAAATAAAAAATGGATTGATCTTTTTAAAAATTAAGTTAAAATGTAGGAAGTGCATGTATGTGAAAGACTGCTTGGTAAATGGCTCTCATAAAATGATAGGCCATCAAGTGGAAAAAAGCAGCTTAAAAATAGTATGGATTATGCAGTTCCATTTTTAAAAACAAACAAGGTATATTTCAATGTGTAGCTACTCCCAGAAAAGGAATGTCTGGTAAGAGAGACACCAAATTGTTGAGTGATTGGTTATCTCTGAAGGTGGTGTTAAGGGTGATTCTCAAACTATTTTCTCTTCTTGCTAGAGAGTATTTTCTAGTTTTTTTTCTGCAATGAAAATGTAGTGTTACTTTTGTAGCAAAAATATAACTGGAATGTGTCTATAGCTTTCTCTCCGTTCTGCCCAGTGTCTCTTCTCCTCCTCCTTCAGTTATATGCTATCTTCTCTCTGACTCCCCCTTAATAAGGACATGGGTAACTCCGGCCTTCTTTGTATTTTATAGAGAACATCTAAATCTTTCTCTTCACCCCAGCTGCGTCTGTCAGTCGTATTACGGTGGCTTGGGTATTGCTGTGATGCTGTAAGCTATGCCACTGGTATTTCAAATATCAGCAGGGTCACCCAAGGTGGACAGTTTTTAGTAGAGCTTCCAGACTAAGACAGAATAGGAAGAAGGACCTGGCAGTCTACTTCTGAAAAAATTGGCCAGTGAAAACCTTATGAATAGCAGTGGAGCATGTCTAGTATAGTACCAGAAGATGAGCACCTCAGGTTGGAAGGCACTCAAAATACCACTGGAGAAGAGCTGTCTTCTCAAAGTAGAGTCAAACTTAATGACATGGATGGAGTAAAGCTTTTGGGACCTTCATTTGCCGAGGTAGCATGACTCAAAATGAGAAGAAACGGCTGCAAACATCCAATAATCATCAGAACATGGAATGTATGAAGTATGAATCTAGGAAAACTGGAAGTTGTTAAAGATGAAATGGATCGCATAATGATCGACATCCTAGGCATTAGTGAGCTGAAGTGGACTGGTATTGGCCATTTTTAATCGGACAAGCATGGTCTACTATGCTGAGAATGACAAACTGAAGAGGAATGGCGTCACATTCATTGTCAAAAGGAACATTTCAAGATCTATCCTGAAGTACAGTGCTGTCAGTGATAGGATAAATTCCATACACCTACAAGGAAGACCAGTTAATACGACTATTATTCACATTTATGCACCAACCACTAATGCCAAAGATGAGGAAATTGAAGATTTTTACCAACTTCTGTAGTCTGAAATTGATCAAACATGCAGTCAAGATGCATTGATAATTACTGGTGATTGGAATGCAAAAGCTGGAAATGAAGAAGGATTGGTAGTTGGAAAATAACATTGGAGATTGCATGATAGATTTTTGCAAGGCCAACAACTTCTTCATTGCAAATACCTTTTTTCAACAACATAAACGGTGACTACACACGTGAACCTTATCTTTTGGGATACACAGGAATCTAATCCACTACATATGTGGAAAAAGGCAACGGAAAAGCTCAATATCATCCGTCAGAATGAGGCCAGAGGCTGACTGTGGAACAGACCATTATTACTCATTTGCAAGTTCAAATTGAAGCTGAAGAGAATTAGAGCAAGTCCCTGAGAGTCAAAATATAACCTTGAGTGTATTCCATCTGAATTTAGAGACCATCTCAAGAATAGATTTGATGCATTGAACACTAATGACCGAAGACCAGATGAGATGTGGAATGACATCAAGGTCATCATACATGAAGAAAGTGAAAGGTCATTAAAAAGACAGGAAAGAAAGAAAAGACCAAAATGGGTGTCAGAGAGGCTCTGAAATTTTGAATGTCCAGTAGCTGAAATGAACAGAAGAAATGATGAAGTGAAAGAGTTGAACAGAAGATTTCAAAGGGTGGCTCGAGAAGACAAAGTAAATTATTATAATTAAATGTGCAGAGACCTGGAGTTAGAAAACCAAAAGGAAAGAACATGCACAGCATTTCTCAAGCTGAAAGAACTGAAGAAAAATGCAAGCCTCGAGTTGCAATATTGAAAGATTCTATGGGGAAAATATTGAGCGACGCAGGAAGCATCAAAAGAAGATGGACAGAATACACAGAGTCAGGGAACCAAAAAGAATTGGTTGACATTCAGCCATTTCAGGAGGTAGCATATGATCAAGAATCGATGGTACTGAAGGAAGAAGTCCAAACTGCGCTGAAGGGAATGGTGAAAAACAAGGCTTCAGGAACTGATGGAATACCAGTTGAGATATTTCAACAAACAGATGCAGCAATAGTGGTGCCCACTCATCTATGTTAAGAAATTTGGAAGACACCTACCTGGTCAACTGACTGGAAGAGATCCATGTTTGTGCCCATTCCAAAGAAAGGTGATCCAATGATATCATTAATACTACACACAGGTAAAATTTTGATGAAGATCATTCAAAAGTGATTGCAGCTGTACATCGACAGGGACCTGCCAGAAGTTCAAGCCAGATTCAGATGAGGATGTGGAACAAGGGATATCATTGCTGTTGTCAGGTGGATCTTGGCTGAAAGCAGAGAATACTAGAAAGATGTTTACCTGTGTTTTATTGACTGTGCAAAGGCATTTGAATGTGTGGATCATAACAAATTATGGATAACTTTTCGAAGAAAGGGAATTCCAGAACAGTTAATTGTGCCCATGCAGAACCTGTACTTAGACCAAGAAGCAGTTATTTGAATAAAATAAGGGAATACTGCATGGTTTAAAGTCAGGAAAGGTGTGTGTCAGGGTTGTATCATTTCATCATACTTATTCAATCTGTATGCTGAGCAAATAATCCGAGAAGCTGGACTATATGAGGAAAGGGGCATCAGGATTGGGGGAAGATTTGTTAACAACCTGTGATATGCAGATGACACAACCTTACTTGCTGAAAGTGAGAAGGACTTGAAGCTCTTACTGATGAAGAGCAAAGATCACAGCCTTCAGTATGGATCACACCTCAACATAAAGAAAATAAAAATCCTCACAACTGGACCAATAAGCAACATCATGATAAATGGAGAAAAGATTGAAATTGTCAAGGACTTCATTTTACTTGGATCCACAATCAACACCCATGGAAGCAGCAGTCAAGAAATCAAAGGATGTATTTTGTTGGACAAATCTAAAAAGCAAAGATTTCACTTTGGGCACTTAGGTACGCCTGACCTAAGCCGTGGTATTTTCAGTTGCCTCATATGCATGTGAAAGCTACACAATAAATAAAGAAGACTGAAGAAAAATTGACGCCTTTAAATTATGGTGTTGGTGAAGAAATTGAATATACCATAGAAGGCTGGAAGAACGAACAAATCTGTCTTAGAAGTGCAGCCAGAATGCTCCTTAGAAGCAATGATGGTTAGACTTCGTCTCATGTATTTTGGACATGTTATCAGGAAGGACTTGTCCCTGGAGAAGGATATGATGTTTGGTAAAGGAGAGGGTCAGCGAAAGAAAGGAAGACCCTCAACGAGATGAATTGACACAGTGGCTCCAACAGTGGGCTCAAACATAGCAACAGCTGTGAGGATGGCACAGGACTGGACAGTGTTTTGTTCTGTTGTACATAGGGTTGCTGTGAGTTAGAACCAACTCGACAACACCTTACAACAACAACCCTCCACCCCCAGCTGAAGATGCGAGTACATTTAATTCAGCTGAGAAAGTGAAACAGCGTTTTGATTTATGTGCAAATGTTTCTCCCTGTAGTAAAATAAATGCTGACTGTGAGGTGTGGCTCTTGTCATGGGGGGCTACACGGGGCAACAATTGTGAGGGCGACCATGATTGTCACTTTGATCACCAGAATAACAGTTGGAAGGCCTGCTTCTACTTCCTTGTCTTTTATTAACTTGCTGGGTTGCCTTAGCTTAAGCAAGGCTCCGAGGGTCTTCATGTCTGCAGCTGGGTCAAGTGATATTTCATATGCTCAGATCTATATGAATCAACCAGCCCACAGGGACATGGGTTTGAGGTTTAGAGAGAAAGACGAAGAATGCTTATACAGATGGAGCTACAATCTTAGTTTTGCTACTATGCATAGGTGACCAAATTGTCCCAGTTTGCCTGGGACCTTCCTGTTTTTAGCACTGAGAGTCCTGTATTCTGGGTGCCCCTTAATCATGGCCACCCTAACTGTATGTGTTTAGGCCAACAGTGGTTTTGCCAAGATGGAGAGAATAGAGAAAACTTTGCAGTCAGATAGTTTTCCTAGCCAATATCCAAGGGAAGGGTATTGGACACTTAATAATATCATACATATATTATATATATAACATCTTTCTAATATATATATGAAATAATAATGTATACATAAAATATAAAATATCTTTCTAATGAAGTACAATTTTAAACAGTGTGATTGATAGCACCAGATGGCCTGAAAGTTGCTGCCACATCGTTCCTACCTCTTGGAAGGGTTAATCCTACCTTATCTGGTGGTTGCTAAGCTCTAATAGCCAAAGGAGTGAGAAAATGACATGTCCTTACCTCACTTTCAGTAATCCCGTTCATTTGTGCAATTTCAATCATTTTCACAGAGAAAAGGCAAACCTTGCTATTACCCTCTGCAATGACAAGGAGGAGATCATGGCCCAGGCCACCTTCGTGGACTATCCCAACTGGAACATTGCCAGGCAGGACAACTGGGTGTCAGTGTTCCGGGAGCTTGACAGTGAGATCCCATGCACGGTAAGGAGTCACACTCAATTCTTATTAGAACAGTTTTAGAATATTAGAAGTAAATATCTATTAGAATAATAATTAGAGCTATTATTTATTTACTATTAGAATAAATCATTTTTTTAAAAAATATTTTTATTAATTTTGAACGGAAGTACTATGTTTGCATATTATCTCTTGTTGGAATTCAGACTGACCAGTTCAAAACTTATGACAGAACACACAAAAATCAGTAGGATTCCTCTACACCAACAAGGAGGACTCTTAAAAGAAAATCAAGAAAACATCATTTATAATAGCCCCTCTAAAAATAAAATGCTTAGAAATAAACCTAACCAGGGACATAAAAGACTTATAAAAATAAAACTATAAAACACTACTGCAAGAAACTGAAAGAGATCTACATAAATGGAAAAACATTTCATGCTCATGGATTGGAAGACTTAACATTCTGAAAATGTCAACACTACCGAAAGCAATCTATAGATACCATGCAATCCCAATCCAAATCCCAACAACATTCTTTAACGAAATGGAAAACTAATCTCCAACTTTATATAGAAAGGAGGAGGCCCCGAATAGCTAAAGCAAGTGTTGAAGAAGAACCAAGTAGGAGGCCTCACACTTCTGATATCAAAACTTACTATACAGCCACAGTAATCAAAACAGCCTGGTACTGGTACCGTGACAGACACATAGACCAATGGAATAGAACTGAGAACACAGAAGTAAATCCATCTGTCTGCGGGCAGTGAATCTTCAACAAAGGCTCAAAGTCCATTCAATGGGGGAAGAAACAACCTCTTTAACAAATGGTGCTAGCAAAACTGAATATCCATATGCAGTAAAATGAAACAGGATCCATACCTCACACCATGCACAAAAACTAACTCAAAATGGAATAAACACCTAAATGTTAAAATTAAAGCTATAAAGTTCCAGACGATAATGTGGGGTCAAAACTAGGGGACTGAAATTTTGACATAGCCTATCAAACAATACTGAAAATGCACGAACGACAGAAGTTAAAATAGATAACTGGGATCTCCTAAAAATTAAATACTTATGCTCATTAAAAAACTTTACCAAGAGAGTAAAAAGAGAACTGAAAAAAAAAAAAAAAAATCTTTGGCAACAACATATCTGATGAAGGTTTAATCTCTAAAATATATAGAAAACTTCCAACAACTCAACAACAAAAAGACAAACAATCCAATCAAAAAATGGGCAAAGGACATGAACAGACACTTCACCAAACAGGACATTTACACGACCAACAAATACATGGAAAGATGCTTGTGATCAGTAGCCGTTAGAGAGATGCAAATCAAAACTACAATGAGATACCACCTCACCCTTGCAAGAATGACAATGATCAAAAAAACAGAAAACAAATGCTGACGAAGTTGTGAGGGGACTAGAACTCTTATACATTGCTGGTGGGGTTGTAAAATGGTCCAACCATTATGGAAAACAGTATGGCGCTTCTTCAAAAAGCCAGAAATAGAAGTATCTTATGATCCAGCAATCCCACTCCTAGGTATATATCCTAGAAATATAAGAGCAGTGACACGAATAGACATGTGTACATCCATGTTCACTGCAGCATTATTCATAATAGCAAAAAGAGGGAAACAACCCAAGTACCCATCAACGGATGAGTGGATAAACAAGTTGTGGTACATACGTACAATGGAATACTACACAACTATGAATAATAATGAAGAGTACATGAAACATCTTTTAACATGGATGAATCTAGAGAACATTATGCTGAGTGAAATAAGTCAATCACAAAAAGACGAATATTGTCTGGTCCCACTATTATAAAAAGTCAAGAATAGATATACACACAGAAAGCAAGGTTCTTTGATGGTTACCAGGGATGGGAGGGAGGAGGAGGGGGAGTCACTTATTAGATAGTAGGCACTTGTTACTTTTGGTGATGGGAAAGGTAATCCCAAATATGGGTGAAGTCAGCCCAACTTGACCAAGGTAAATAAAGACACTAAGAAGTACGCTAGAGAAAGGGACAATTTTGGTAAATGCTATAACATATACAATTTCGCAAGAATAGTAAATATAACCAAAGAACGTGTGTGTGGTTATGTGGGTAGATATGGATGCATGTATGTATATAAAAAGGCATACATGAGTAAATACACATGCATGTATAGGTGTTATCTGTAGGCATATGTATATACATGTTTGTGTGTCCTGTATATATATCCACATATATAACGACATGGGAGCACAGTTATAGACGCTTCCTAGACATATCAAGATAATTTGAGGGGCTGGCTTAAGGGCCTTAGGACCATAGTCTTGGAGGACAGTTTAGTTAGTTGGCATAATATAATTCACAAAGATAATGTTCTATATCTGAGTTTGGTGAGCAGCGTCTGGGGTCTTAAAAGCTTGCAAGTGGCCATCTAAGGTACAATTATTGGTCTGTACTCACATGGAGCAAAAGAGAATGATGGAAATCAAAGGATCAAAGAAGAAACCAATCCACGGGACTAATAGCCCACATGAACTACAACGTCTTCAGACCTGATCAGAAGAACCACTTTCATTGAAGGACAGAAAATCCAGAAGGAAGCTCAGCAAGGATACGGAAGAGCTAAATGCTACAATCCACCAACTTGATCTCATAGACATATACCAAACATTCCACCCAACAGCAGCCAAGTATACTTTCTTTTCCAACGTACATGGAACATTCTCCAGAATGGACCACATATTAGGCCATAAAGCAAGCCTTAACAAAGTCCAAAGCATCAAAATATTACAAAGCATCTTTTCTGACCATAAAGCCATGAAAGTAGAAATCAACAACAGAAAAAGCAAGGAAAAAAAAATCTAATACATGGAAACTGAACAACACCTTGCTCAAAAACTAATGGGTTATAGAAGAAGTTAAGAATGGAATAAAGAAATTCTTAGAATGAAACGAGAATGAAAACACATCCTACCAGAACCTTTGGGACACAGCAGAAGCAGTGCTCAAAAGTCAATTTATAGCAATAAATGCACACATCCAAAAAGAAGAAAGGGCCATAATCAAAACATTAACCCTACAGCTGGAATAAGTAGAAAGAGAGCAGCAAAAGAAGCCCTCAGGTGCCAGAAGAAAGGAAATAATAAGAACTAGAGCAGAATTAAATGAAATAGAGAATAGAAAAACAATTGAAAGAGTTAACAAGACCAAAAACTTGTTCTTTGAAAAGATGAACAAAATTGATAAACCATTGGCCAAACTGACAAGAGAAAAGCAGGAAAGGAAGCAGGTAACCCGTATAAGAAATGAGATGGGCGATATCACAACAGACCCAACTGAAATTAAAAGAATCATAACAGAATACTATGAAAAATTGTACTCTAACAAATTTGAAAACCTAG
>NW_004443978.1:7852543-7881123 GCF_000243295.1 Trichechus manatus latirostris | reverse complement strand
CATCACACGAATAGATATATGCACACCCACGTTCTTGCAGCACTGTTCACAATAGCAAAAAGATGGAAACAACCTAGGTGCCCATCAACGGACGAATAGATAAACAAATTATGGTATATACACACAATGGATAATGATGAAGAGCAGCGGTAAAGAACAGCGATGAAGCCATGAAACATAACATGGAGGAAGCTGGAGATCATTATGCTGAGTGAATTTAGTCAGTCACAGAAGGACAAGTATTGTATAAGACCACTATTATAAGAACTCAAGAAAAGTTTTAAACACAGAAGAAAACATTCTTTGATGGTTACTAGGGTGGGGAGGTAGGAGGCGGTTATTTAATAACTAGATAGTAGACAAGTATTATTTTAGGCGAAGGGAAGGACAGCACACACTATAGGGGAAGTCAGCACAACTGGACTAAACCAAAGCTAAGAAGTTTCCCGAATACAATCAAACACTTTGAGAGTCAGAGTAGCAGGAGTCGGGATCTGGGGACCATGCTTTCAGGGGACATCTAGGTCAATTGGCATAACAAAGCTTATTAATAAAATCTTCTGCATCCCACTTTGGTGAGTGGCGACTGGGGTCTTAAAAGTTTGCAAGTGGCCATCTAAGATGCATCAGTTGGTCCCAACCACCTGGCATAAAGGAGAATGAAGAACACGAAAGACACAAGGAAAGTATTAGCCTAAGAGACAGAAAGGGCCACATAAACCAGAGGCTTCATCAGCCTGAGAGAGACCAGAAGAACTAGATGGTGCCCAGCTACCACCAGTGACCGCCCTGACAGGGAACACAACAGAGAGTCCCAGATGGAGCAGGGGGAAGGTGAGGTACAGAACTCAAATTCTATTAAGAAGACCAGACTTAATGGTCTGACTGAGACTGGAGGAACCCTGGGAAGCATGGCCCCCAGATTCTCTGTCAGCTCAGAACTAAAATAATTTACAAGGCTAACTCTTCAGACAGGGATTGGACTGGATTGTGGGACTTCAAGTGATATTCGTGAGGCGTGTGCCTCTTAGCTCAAGTAGATACAAGAGACTAAATGGGCAGGTTCTGTCCGGAGGTGAGATGGGAAGGCAGAGAGGGTTAGAGGCTGGTTGAACGGACATGAGGAATCAGAGGTGGAAAGGAGGAGGGTGCTGTCACAGTATGGGGAGAGCAATTAAAGTCACATAACTATGTATAAATTTTTGTATGGGAAAAAATAAAAAGAAAATTTAAAGTTATATACGTGGCTTGCACTTGTGGCTGGCATCATTCTCCTGTTGGATGGTGTTGGTATAGAGCACTAAGACCTGATGCATTCTGTGTCCCAGGAGTATTTGCATTTGAAGTAATGATCTTTATCTTAAAGTTAAAGAATGAATCTTGAATTGTAATATTTCTGATGGAAGTAGAGATTTGAGACAAATCAACCAAGCAGTAAACCATGTACTCCTAAGGCTAGTAGTGTTCAGAATGTAAAACAGATGTTGAGTAAGTTTATTATGGGATTAAATGAGTTAATATATAGAATTTAATATGTGCTTAAAATAGTGCCATTGTTACTGCTGCTGGTGCTGGTGCTGTTGTTATCTGGACTTTGGGGTTTGTTGTGTATTGTTTTCCTTTTGGGAGTTTCCAGGCTCGTGAATGAAACTCATGTTTCTTCTCTCACCATCTTAAGTCCAGTATGCATGGGGTCACCATAAGTCAGAGTCGACTCGACGGCTTCTGACAGCAAGAGCAACAGCTCCTTCTAAGGCACACACCATTACAGGAGTGGAGACCAAGACACGTGGATGTGCAGTTAGTAACCCCAGGTCTCCTGGAGAGTTGCCCCTAAAACAAGAAACACAGAGAGCACTCTTTATCCTAGGCTGGGCGCTAGTACTGCCCTAACCACAACCACATCACATTTGTGTTGTTTCTACAATTTGAAGATTTGCCCATAAACACAGAGGTACGGAGATGAGCGGACTGACATGTGGAGTGTATAGAACAATTGTGTATTATTTAGGCTACTTAAAAAGTCTTCAGAAGTTATGGAACAAAGCTGTCTAAAAGCTCAAAAGATTTAACTTGAAAGTCATGTTAGAATCTTGCTGTTTTGAGTTTTCCACTCCTAGGTTTTCAGAATCCCAAGAGTAATGTTTGATTCTGACTCTGGGAATGTCGAACAAAACAAGCTGCTGGATTCATAATGTGGCATCTGCCTTCCATCCCGCAAATTCTTAAGAGACTCTTTCCTTCATGACCCTTGAATAGGGCAGCAGCTGTTGACTGGAGGGCTCAGGAGAAGGGTGATTGTCTTTCACTGGCATAGACGGCCCTGAGGACAGGACTACTGAGTAAATAATCGATTTCACTCTGCTGCAGGCTCTTCCTTGCCCCCAGCTGGTGCAAGGCGGAGAGCTGGGTGCTCAGACTCACTGACAGTTCCCATTTCCTTGAATAATTCTGAGTTAGGAGAATGGAAGGCGACAGTCTGTGGAACAGCTCGGACGCTGCCTGGGTGTCTCAAGACTTAGACAGAAACTATCAGCCACCAATGCCTGGCGGCTCTGTCCCTGGTTGCCCTAACCCTCCTCCACCCCAGTCTGACCCAGACCAGTGCTAATTCAGCCTGTAATCCGTGCTCTCTTCTCTGCAGCCTCTCAACACGTTGTTTATGCACCTCTTCGTGGCCGTAGACGAGTATTCCGTTGGCTGCTGCAAAGAGATCATTCGGTGAGTGATGCCAAAGAGACAGCGTGGGCGTGTTTGGAATGTTTTTTAAATTACATGAAATTCACTGAGATATTTAATTGGCTTGTAATTTCTGGCCATATTAAAGCATTTGCTTTGAATCACAGTGATATTTCTGAAAGAAGGTAATCTATCTCTTCGGATCTGAGATCTGTTCCTCACACACCTTTAACTGGCTGTCACTTGAGGCAAACAGGTAGATAGTGCAGTTATTTTAAAAAAACAAAGGATTTTGGGGCCACAAGTGTGGGTGTTTCTAAAAATAACTTTCCTCAATTATATCTTTAAAAATGTTTGTTGGCACGACAGACTGCAGAAGCATCTGGAATAATATGGCGTGTCGAAACACGATCTGCAGGACTGCCGAGTGCTGGCGAGGTGCCTCGGACAGCCTGTACAGACATTTGGGGTGGTGCCCTCAGCTTTCAAGTCACTTTGGAATGTCATACCAGACCATCCAGATGACAGGTCAAAGGTTAATACTAACAGAAATGTGGCGTGCTGAGTGAACATGGCACCCTTTATTCTCTCGGCCACCATGGGGCAGATAGAAAAGGGGACGTTTGGAATCCAAGAAATAGTGAAGAAAAAGAAATTGCCTTGAAGATGATCTTGCCTTTGCGGGCAGGGAGGAAAGGAGCACATCTGGGTAATGAGCACCTCACTTTTGTACAAGAGACAACATTTGTCTCAATAAGGTGCCTGCTATTATTATTAACACTTTGTTATTAACACTCGCCCACCCTGTCTTTCCCTCACCAGGACTGTGTTTAAGGCAGTGCCAGACCTCCACTTCATATTCCTCATAGTACCGTCCTACATGAGCTTAGGTAAGGCCTGCCCAACCACCCCACATCTCCAGTAGTTAATACAGAGCATTCATGCTCAGACCTGGGCATTTTGGGATGAGACATAAAAAAGTCTCAAGGCCCTCAATGTATTATGTGCATATTTGATTATAACAATTAAAGCACAGTGGAAAAGTGGAAACTACATTTTGTTTTGAAGTCCTGAAGTTATTCCGTGCTAAAACGAGACCACTTTTCTTGATCTCTGTGATTTAGGCTCGACTCTAATAACTGTTTTTAACCAACTGGGGAGTGTCCCATGCCTGACGTTTGATGAGGACTTTGCCGTGCACATATGTCACAGGCACAGCCATTACCCTCAGCTGCATGTTCGTGAGGCCAGGTAAGGTCGGAGCAGGGCTTTTGTTACTTAAGCTTTACCATGGCGGTTATGTTAAGAAACGTTTTAGAAATTACCGATTCCTGCTGTAAGTCATTAAATCTTGGATTAAATTGTTGTATAGCTCTTATAGCATTATTTCACTTGGAGATGTTCACAGTCCCCCTTGATTATATAATTTGCAGGACAAAATATCTGATGATGTTCATCTAGATCCAGGTGACAGGCAAAGTTATACACTTACTACTTAGGGTCTTCTAAAAAGCACGTGATCCTTGTTCCCACACTGAGTAAAGTAACTATTTCACATAAAACAAACTTTAAAAATGGATCTACTTGTTTAGTTCCCGACATTCCATGAAGGAGGGCTCTATTGCTCACAAAGAGGGGTTTTCCAATTGAAAATCTTTTCCGTAAATGCTGCACATAAAATGCCTGCAGTTGAGCGGTCCTAAGAGGATGGACATGAAGACTGGGATGTCCACAGATGGCCACAGCACTCTCCCCATCCCACGAGCTCTTCTACAGTGTGACCTTGTCACTCCATCCATTGAGAGGTGGGTCTGTGTCCCGTGCCCTGGAATCTGAGCAGGTTTGGAACTTTTTAAACCAGTAGAGCATGCATAAGGGATGCTCCATGACTTCCGAGCTGGGTCGTGAAAGGCCTGCAGCTTCTGCCTGGTTCTCTTGGGACACTTGCTGTGGAGGAAACCAGCCACCGTGTAAGGAGTATGATCATCCCAAGACCCCTGTGCTGCAGAAACCCCCTGTAGGCGCCCGAGTCGACAGCCCCAGTTGGGCCTCCAGCTTAGAGTCACCATCAACTGCAGCCATGTGAGCGGGCCATCGTAGGCACCCACCCAGGCAGCCCCATACGTCTGCGGCCCCAACTGGCATCTGACTGCAGCCCATGAGAGACCCCACGCGAGAGCTTCCTGTCCGAGCTCTCCCAGAGTTTTGACTCAAAAAATCATGAGCAAAATAAAGTGGCTGCTTTGAAACAAGAGTATACCATGAAATCATTTTGCAGGGGTGATTGCTTAGCTCTGCCAGGGAAGAAGAAAGCGCATCTTCTTGGAGCAACCACTGTCACATTTGATGAGTACTGGATTTCTTTAGAAAAGTATTAAATTTTAAAAAACAAGAACCCAGGATTTACCAGGCCTGTGACGTAGCTGTTAAGAGTGTAGGCTGACGGCATCGGCACATCTAGATTCTGATTTGCTTCTACAGCTTGCCAAATGTTAATGTAGAAAAGTAACTTGACCTCTGCAAGCCCCAGTTGCCTCTCTGCCATGGGTGTAACGGATTGTCTACCTCATGGGATTGTTGTGAAGATGGAGTGAGTTAATACAAGTGAAGTTCTTAGCACAGTTCCTGTCACATGTCAGTGCCCAAGAAATATTAAATATTATCACAAAGGGGCTTAGAGATAAGTGGGGGAGAGAGACCCATATACAATAAACTGTTGTGTTGTGTAGCTAAGAAGAGGGAAGGGCAGAGAAGGATGCAGATAGCTTCATATAGCCCTCCCCACAAAACAAACAAAAACAAAACGGTATGTGTTCATCAGTGAGTAAATGGATAAACAAACTGTGGTACATCTTTCACTCAACAATTAAGTAGAATAAACTACTTATACACAGAACAACATGGATCACTCGCAAAACTTTGTGCTGAGCAAAAGGAGCCAGACGTTTAAAAAACAATTTCTGTAGATTCCACTTTAATGATGTACAAGAACAAGTAAAACTGATCTGTGGAGATAGCATCAGATCAGTAATTGCCTCTGGTGGAAGGAGAAGAGAGACTGGGAGGGACATATCATGGAATTCTGGGGTGATGGCAGTGCTCTGTATATTGATTGGGGTGTATACACTTGTAAAACTCATTGAACCACACTCATAAGATCTGTGCATTTTACCATATGTTATCATGCCTTAATGAAAGAGGAAAATTGAAAAATTAAAGGCCTTACAGAGAAGGTAGCCTCTGAATCTGGTCTGGAAGCATGACTCAGAGTTCATCCAATGAGACAGAATGGGCCCAGAAGTGGAGGCAGGAAAACCCCTGAAATGTCCATTAGTGTGCAGGTAGGCTGGTGTGGCTGCTGTTGAAGGTGTGGGGAGGAAGAGCAGAGCACTGGATCGCAAGGGAGACCCAACTGTGAAGGCTTTATCTTGGAGCCAGCAGTGAGCACTGAAGAGGAAGGGCATGATACGTATATTCAGACAGATAGCTCTGATTTTCATGTGGTCAGTGGCTTATAGGGGATGAGTGCCAATTAATCTGGGTAAGAACTGATACAGGCTCAGAATCAGGCAGACAGGTCAAAGAGATCCAGGTGGGGAAAAGGATCCGGCAGGTGCTTAGATGGAAGAGCTGTTTTAGAGAGAAAGTGGAGTTTGGTTGGATGGAGAAGTTGAAGGATGGGAATGAGTGAAAGATGCCTCAGGATTTTCAAGTTTGAGGGGAATGGTGCTTTCATTACTGAACGTAGAAATATAGGTTTAGATGTCCAGTAGAATGTTGGAAATACAGGTCCAGAGAGAAGTTGGGTTGGAGATAGACATTTGTGAGCTATCAGTTTGTAGATGAGCCAGGAGATAAAGGGAGTGGAAGAAATAGCCTAATCTAGGGAGCAATTTTAAAGAGAAAACTGGAGGACAAGGGCAGAGTTTTGAAGGATGGAAAGGAACTGTGAACAAAAATGAGAAAGAAAGCTGGCAGAGAGGTAGAGGAGTGTTATAGAAGTCAAAGGCTTTTGGAAGTGTCAGAAGATGCACAGGAGTCAAGTCAGTTTAGCACAAACAAGAGACCACTGGATTTGGCAATTAAGATAGTCACCGATGAGATGAGTAAAATTGATAAACTTCTAGCTAAAATGACCAGAAAGACACAGATTACCAGTCAGGAATGAAAGATGATATCATCACAGACCCTACAGACATTGAAAGTAAAATAAGGGAATAATATGAACAACTTCATGCCTACAAATTCTAAAACTTAAGTGAAATGGACCAATTCCTTGAAAAACACAAACTACGAAAACTCACTTTAAAAATAGATAACTTGAACATCTCTTTAGTGAAGACAAGTCACAGGTGAACTTCAGGCAACAAGGAGGGTGGCGCCTGCCCCTCTACATCCCCATTCTGCTTTACTTTTCCTCTTTTTCCTTTCAAGAGTTCAGGCTCTGCTATTGGCCTCTGAACCCCTGTTCTAGAACATAAAATCTCATGAAGTTGATAAGCGTTATGGTTATTGGGTTTTTCCACCTTTCTGAATCAAAATTTATGGTAGGCGTTTGCAACAAATATTAAATTACCTAAAAGAAGAATGTCTCTTTTATTTCTCTAGTATATAATTTGATCCCAAAGAACAGCTTCAGTAAGGGCTGGACTTCTAGCCAACAACCCAGTAGTTATGTGGGAGTTCAAAGACGCGGTGAATGATGGGATAATTATAAAAATTTGAGTCTAAATTCATCAAATAAGCAAAGACTGTTAATTCATAGGGAGATAACTTTCCAAATTGTGCAATGGACAGGGCTAGCTACATAATTTGCAGGGCCCAGTACAAATGAAAATGAGGAGTCTCTTTTTCAAAAAGCAGGCAAATGTGTCATTAAAGGTACTAAAATATAAAGCTTTTTCCTTTTTTGTGGTCACTCTCTTAGTGTTTTTTTTTTTCTTTTGTAATTATTTGCTATTTAATGTCATCCTATGTAAAGAAAAATTAAAAAACCAAAAAAGAGTTCCAGGCTCCTAAGTCTTGGCTCTGACTGTGAGCTGGACACTTGCCGTAACCCCTGGTTTTCCATGTCCCTCTGTGCCTTCCATGGCCCGGGCCCAGCTTTCTCCCCAGATCACCTCTTGGCTCTTCTGTGCCTACTCAATAACCTTGAGCACTCAGTAACCAGTGTCCTGCCTCTGGCCACTTGGTTTAGGATCTGGTCTTGAAAGCCAGAGTTGGACAGTAGAAGTCAGATTGCAGAGAGCGGAACAAATGAGAGGTAGGAAAGCAAAACCAAGGGAATTGTCACCACTCCTCACTCTTTAGAGAAGTATGGTGGTGAACGAAAGTGGGCGGAGAGAGCGGACAGAAGCTTATCTGCAGGTATTGACCATTATGAAAACAGTGTAACATGGTCCCTCTTTTTACTCTCCATGTGAACTGTCTTAGTCATCTAGAGCCGCTGCAACAAAAATACCACAAGTGGATGGCTTTAACAAAGAGAAATTTATTCTCTCACAGTCTAGTAGGCTACAAATCCAAATTCAGGGCATCAGCTCCAGGGGAAGGCTTCTCTCTGTCAGCTCTGGAGGAAGGTCCTTCTCGTCAGTCTTCGCCTGAACTAGGAGCTTCTCCGCACAGGAACCCTGGGTCCAAAGGACGCGCTCTGCTCGCGGAGCTTCTTTCTTGGTGGTATGAAGTCCCCATGCCTCTCTGCTTGCTTCCCTTTCCTTTTACTTACCTGTTATAAGTTAAAAGGTGGTGCAAGCCATACCCTAAGGAAACTCCCTTTACATTGGATCGGGGATGTGACCTGAGTGAGGGTGTTACATCCCACCCTAATTCTCTTTAACCACAGGCAGAGATTATGATTTATAACACATAAGAAAATCACAAAATGGAGGACAACCATACAATACTGGGAATTATGGCCTAACCAAGTTGACACATATTTTTGGGGAATACAATTCAATCCATGACATGGACCATTTAATTTGTATTCTGAGATCCAAACAGCACGTGTCTAAAACAAGACTACCAAGGACTAGAATAAACTCAGGTACAAATCATCCACCTAGTTTGGAACAGGAGAAAAAGACTCTTCATAGAAAATGATTTCTCTTTGTTATTATTAATAGCTAAATGCTCACATTATAATCTTCTCCTTATAGTATGCTTTTGATCATGCGTTTTGATCAGGCATTCTGAAGAAAGGGAATTTTGTGAGTGAAATAACATTTTTAATTTGCTCTCTCATACCTTTTAAATCCTTATTCCTGATTTTTGAAGCTGCTGTTGCCAGCACAGGCAAATAGGCCTGCCAGCCCTTCAGGAGATTATGTTCCTTAAAAAAGTTTTTCTTTATAAAAGCATTCACAAGTAGGCTTTTTTTTTTTAAATGTTGTGAGAAATTTCCATAACTTACTTAGGATATTTTAAGTAGTTTAATAATTGCTATATATTTATCTTTATTTCATTATAAAAGCTCTTTTTTTCCTGCCCTTTACTAATTGTTTTGGGGGATGGTTTTATTTAGTAAATGGTGGTATATTCTCAAGGCAGAAAAATTTAAAAAACTAAAATTACCTGTTCTTCCATCCTTCTATGTGAGTATGTATTTAAGTACACACACATATGAGTATATGTATGTATATATTACATATATACACACACAAACATTATATGCGTGTGTGTGTGTGCTTTTATGTTCTGTTGATTGTATTTTTTACTTAATATAGCAGCTCAGCATCTTTGCAGGTCTTTTTAATGGCTGCGTGGTATTCCATCGTGTGGCTGTAACATAACTAATCATTCCTGATTTACTGATGTTTAAGTTGTTTTCAATGACAAATAATACTGTGGAAAAAAGCCTTGTACATATATCTTCGAGTACTCATGCTATTTTTTCTTTAGTATAGAGTCCTAGAAGTGGAATTTGTGAGTAAGAAAGAGTATATAAATATTAAATTTTTAAAATAGATGCTACCAAATTATTCAACAAAAATATGTCAATTTATATTCCAATCAGTAGAATCCCATGTTCCTATACCCCCCACCAGTGCTGGATGTTCTTAGTTATTAAAATTTTTACCCATCTGATAGGTCAAAAATAGAATTTTGTTTTAAATTACATTTATGTAAATATTTGTGGATTGGAATGCCATTTTAAATTAATAAAATACTTGAATTTAAAGTAATGTCCAATTTACAATGCACCATACAGGGGAAGTCAGCACCAATGGACTAAATCAAAAGCTAAGAAGTTTTGTGAACACAACCAAATGCTTGGAGGGACGGTGTAGCAGGGGCGGGGATCTGAGGACCATGGTTTCAGGGGACATCTAGGTCCATTGGCATAGCAAAGTTTATTAAGAAAACGTTCTGCATCCTACTTTGGTGAGTGGCGTCTGGAGTCTTAAAAGCTAGTGAGCAGCCATCTAAGACGCATCAATTGGTCCCAACCCACTGGCGCAAAGGAGAATGAAGAACACCAAAGCCATAAGGAAAGTATTAGCCTAAGAGACAGAAAGGGCCACGTAAACCAGAGACTCCATCAGCCTAAGACCAGAAGAACTAGATGGTGCCTGCCTACCACCAGTGATGGCCCTGATGGGAAACACAACACAGAATCCCTGAAGGAACAGGAGAAAAGTGGGGTGCAGAACTCAAATTCTAGTAAAAAGACCAGATTTGATGGTCTGACTGAGACTGGAGGAACCCCAGAAGACATGGCCCTCAGACTCGCTGTTAACCGAGAACTAAAAACATTCCTGGGGCCAACTCTTCAGACAAAGAATAGACTGGAACATAAGACATAAAATGATACTTGTGAAGAGTGTATTTCTTAGTTCAAGTAGATACACGAAACTAGATGAGCAGCTCCTGTCCGGAGGCGAGATGAGAAGGCAGAGATGGTCACGAGCTGGCTGAATGGACACAGGAAATCCGGGGTGGAAAGGAGGAGTGTGCTGTCACATTATAGAGATGGCGGCTAGGGTCACATAACAATGTGTGTATAAATTTTTGTGTGAGAAACTACCTTGAACTGTAAACTTTCACCTAAATCACAATTAAAAAAAAAAACAAAAAACAAGAAGTAAAGTAATGTCCAATTTAGAAACTATCAACATGATACACAGTAGGACCAAGATGTATCCTGAGGGATGATTAAAAGTATGTCTGCAAAGTAGACAGTTCTTGGGGTGGGGGCATGGGTTACAGGTAAGGGAGGCACTTTTTCAAAAGCATTTTCTTAAAGTGTAGGCAGTATATCTAATTTAGTTCTTGGGAATTGTCATTTTTTTGGAGCAATGTTAGGCTTACATGCTTTGAATGTAGGTGTTCAACAAGGCATTACTGAAATAGAGAATGTGCATGCCAATCTCAGGCTGAAACTGGCATGAACATAGGCAGCCATGGAAAACCTACCTGCTTTCTTCATTAGTGAGTTGACAGCATTGTTGACTTACTCCCCAGTGCCCCACTTCTCACTCAGGATGCATGTCACACAGCCCAGGGCCTTGATTGTCATCAGCATTTGGGAACTGATGGCTGTGATTTGGCCTCCCTCCTCCCACCTCCCTCACTCCTTTTTTCCTTCCTTCCTTTTACTTGAGAAAACTTTAGTGCAATGGACTATAATAACCTCCAAGTGGAAAAGGTCCTGGAAGCCTAAAATAAACCTTCCAGATGCCTTACCCTGACATCTTGCTCATTCAGCGTCTGCTGATTAACTGTCCTGCTTGCCTGGTCCAGAGAAAATCTGGAAGAAGCAAATCACAGAGGCATACTTATAGAGATAGCCCTGATGGCGAAGAGATGACAGTGGGTGCTTTGTAAGAGAAGAAAGGACATTCATGAAAAGACAGTACATGTATGCTGATGAATCCATGAGGAAATTGTGAAGTTATGAAAGTCAGTGACCTTTGCTTTCAGAAGGTGGAGATTTTAGAAAGCCCCCTATCCAGATTGTTCAAATTAGAGTGTTAGTGCTTGTGGGTATAGGATTTCAGTGTCTGGAAGATGCACTCAAGTGGACTGTCTTCCCTCCTTAACAATGCTAGAAAAACAGGACTTATTTCAAAATGTTCAGATGGGTGTGGTCCGGCTGCCTCGTTTCTCCTATTTTCCTCCGGTTTATTTTTCGACATCTGCTTCATCAGTAGTTACTTGCACTGATAATTAATGGTGAGGAAGACAGTTCTTAAGACACTAAACTGATGGAGGGTTTGAGGATGTAATTATCCTTCAGCCATTTACCTAGCAACGTATTCAGAACCAGTGAATTAATGTGGTAATCCTCTCTCCCCTTGCTTAGACTTGCTCGTGTGGAAAATTATGCTGTAATCTTCCCCTGTACTTAGACACTAATTAATGAAGTTACCGTTCTGTGTTGTGTATAATATCTAAAATAAAGCATAGCTGCCCCTGGATATACCTTTAAAACCTACAGTAGGGATTAATTAAAACCATCGGTGGTAGATTTGAGATGTTCAGATTCAGAAACTTGTGGAATGGTCTTTCTGGAGAAAAAGCCTACCTTTTTCAAGTCCTGCCTGTGGGCGAGGAGGACTCGGCTAAGGAAAGGATCATGTGCTGTCAGTGCTGTGATATAACTAGATCTTTAACAGGAATACTGCTTTTTTGCTGTTAACAATGGCCAATCAAATTGGGTAAACATTATTGGTTTTTAAAACAAAAGAAGAATTAGGACTTTAAAACATAAGATTACAGGTTTCTTAAATCCTAGCTTTTCACCTTTTAAAGCCATTTTTTATTAATTTATCTTTATATTATATTAAAGCAATTATTTTATAAGCATTTATAGTCTCATGCTTTTGAGAAATCCGCTTAAGTGAGTTTTCTTTAATCTACTTAAAACTAACTTCTGAGCAATCGTATGTAAATGCCCATTCTGATGATGTTAAAATTACGACTATCCTAAACCATTAAAGAAGAAGGGATAGAGCAGTTCCAGAATATCACCATTTGTCTTCTTGAGCCCTGATCAATGACCTAGCAAATAATAAAATTTGGCTAACCCTCCATCGGGAGCAATGTGTGGCGAGATAGACTTTTGGATCAGATCCTGGAGGTATAAATGGAGGGGGCCTCTAATTGAACTTGTATATGGTTTGAAGTCATTCAAAGAACATGGGAAATTTGGAGTTTTAAAACTTCCATACTGTTTGAAATCATGACATTTTCCCAGGAGAAGAAGCTAAATAGCTCTAAAACCCATTTTAAAGTTCTAAAATGGAATATATGGTTTAGAAATGAACCTGTTGCCGTTGAATCCATTCCAACTCATAGTGACCCTGTTGGACAGAGTAGAACTGCCCCGTAGGGTTTCCAAGGAGCACCTGGTGGATTTGAACTGTCGACCTTTTGATTAGCAGTCTTAGCTCTTAACCACTGTACCACCAGGGTTTAGAAGTGATGAATTTTATTTTCTTAAAGAAGACCACTAGAGGTCGCAAGAGATCTTGGAAAGAAACAGGTGCTTTGTTTTAGGAAAGTGACCCGTGTTCTGCTGTTAACCACTCATCTGAATAAACACAGGCTAGTTGGCACTAACTGTAAGTTCTCCTACGTTGAGACAGTGGTTGTGATAAAAGGTTAGTTTAGCCAGGACACGCTGTATCCTTTAGCACCACTGCTAACTGGATTCTCTATGAATTTTTTTCTTCCGAAACTGATTTCTTAAAAAAAAAAAAAAAAATCAGGTTTGAAGAAATATGATATTTATGGCATTCAACATGACATCGGAATCACCTCTCAACGGTACGTTTTTAAACGTAGCTAATGAAGTGCAAATCCTGTCTGGATATGGAAACGCAGCCAGACAGCAGAGAGGTTGTGCCAGATTGTGGACGCGAAGGAGGCCTACTGCTGCTGCCGGCTCCATGGCAATCCTTACGTGGGGGCTTTGCATCTGTGAACTCTTCTTTGCTGGCAAGGAACCCATGCCAACCTCCCTGCCTCAGGGCAGCTGGCCTGGGGGCCTTCCTCTAGGATTGTCATTACACAGCACAGTAAGCTAAAGTGATGAACAATAGGGTCTGCATTGCCACCAAGACCATGCCGGCTGCTGGAGAGAGAGCTGTGGTGTCTCTGGCATCAACACCATCCTTGAGAGCCTGGCTAATGACTCAGCAGGAAAGAGGAGCGAGTGGGGTCCTTCCAGGGCGGCAGTGGGGTCCAGCAGGTCCACGCCACCCTTGGCTTTCCTTGCCATGGCAAAGGAGGGCACTTTAGAGGGCCTCTTTGAGTGCGTTCTCAGGTTCATGTGAACCAAGGTGTAGTGGACATCCACACTGGAAGTAAGGTGTCCTTGAGAGGCTGGTGATTTTCCTAAGCCTTTGCTTTTACTCCATTTTCACCTGGTACATTTTTCAGAGTCCAATGAAGATTTGGGTGCCTGAGAGATCAGTCTGTCTTTATGGGATGTACCTTTTTTTTTTCCCTTCAAACAAATTGAAATAAAATATTCTATAAATGTCTATACTAACAAGCACACCATTGCCTCCTCCTAGCCACATTCTGAGTGGAAGATATACAGGAATGTTGCTTTTCACTTAGAGAATTGGGTCGTTTCCATTGTACTTTATGTTGGTAAACTACAACCTTCCACAGTCATCACCAGAGAAACGCTGTGTGTCACACAAACGTGGGGTACATTGCGTGCGGGCCAAATTCACAGGACGAAGCAGTACTGCTTGTATCCGCCCTGGCAGGTGGCCCTCCTGCCTCCGGGCACTCACATTCGAACATCTTACTGGATGAATTGTTTTCAGTAGCCGGGTGTTTTGTTTCTGTGGGGCTGGACTTTATCATATGCCATTTGAGACTATGAGAGGCTGATGTCATACTTATCATTAGCACTTGGGGCTGATGCAAGATCATAAATTATCAATTACCCCAAGGAATGCATTTAGCAGAACAAGTTCCTCTTTATCCATTTTGGGGAATGGCTTAAGGGAGAGACTCTTCAGAACTCCGAGACTTGGGTGTTTTCTTTTTATTTTTTCCCAGAAGAGTTAGTACTGAGGTATGATTGTGGATAACTTTGTTAATAGGCTGTTGAGGGCTTTTGATTAGGCTGATGGCCCTGGGTCTGTCTAAACTTTTATTCCTGATTTTTCTATCCATAGAGTAATATTTTTGTGTCCATCATATAAATTAAAAATTCATGGCACACAGCTGATTTTGGAGTTCCCTGTGTGGTTGCTGTCTTAATCCACTTAAAATGATTAGGATATTGAATTATTTTCCCATTATTTAAAATGATAATAACTATCTCTGATAATAAATATTGATGCAACCCTTTATTTTTGGCAAAATGTTTCAAAATGGATTTGTTGGGTATTCTCTGCTAGAATCAATTTCTTTTTTTTTTTTAAACCAGTATCACCAAGTACTCTTTTTACAAGAGAAAAATCAACTCTTGTGGAGCCCTGGTGGCAGTGGTCAGTGGGAGCATGCGCTGTTTGTGCATGCAGCACACTTTCTGGGCTCCCTCACCTGAGGCTCTGAGGGCGGGTGTGGAACTGGCTGACAGGCAGTCTTTAACATGGCATCAGGACTGCAGGGTCAGATTGCATGGGGTTTTAGATCTCACTAGAGCTAACGCTGATTGAGTGCTTACTACCTGCTAGACACCACTCACATGCGTCCCTTGTGTTTCCGCGTTTTATCCTCACAACTATCCTTGTTCCCACTCAGTCAGTACAAGTCAGACGTAGAGAGGCTGGGGAGTTGCAAGGGTAAAACTGGGTTATGGAACAAGACTGGCTGTGGTCGAACTTCCCAGATGTGCCCCCTTCAACCAAACCAAACCTGTTGCCTTTAAATCAATTCCTACTCATAGTAACTGTACAGGACACAGTAGAACTGCCCCGTTGGGTTTCCAAGGCTGTAAATCTTTACAGAAGAAGACTGCCACGTCTTTCTCCCATGGAGCAGCTGGTGGGTTCAAACCACTGACCTTCAGTTAGCAGCTGAGTGCTTAACCACTGCACCACCAGGGCTCATTGTGCCCCTTAGGCCACAGTTTTCTATTCTGTAAAGTGGGTGCAATGATCCTGCCCACTCAGTACTGCCAATGTATGTGAAAACACCAGGTACATACTGAGCACCCAGTCCTTGCTGGCTGTTGCCGCTGCATCTGTGATGTGTAGAACTTTGTGCTTCGTGACACCGGGTGTGTGGAGAAGCACTGAGCTTGCTTCCTGTCCTTGAAGAACATGTTCCCTGGTTAGGAAGACACCGCACATTGTCCATAAGAAATTAGCACCAGAACTGGACAATATGAGTCCAGTGAATGATCCTGTCATTGGGTTCCCAGAAAGGGAGACTAGGAGGAGCTGCTAGAGGGTGTGGGTGGAGGTGAGCTTGAAGGATGCTGTGACTTAGAATAGGCTAGGGGTGTGGTCAGTGCGCTGGATAGGGACAAAGGCAGGAGGGAAGGGAGGTGGTGAGGTTCCCGTCTAGGACACTGACTAGATCAACTTGTGGAGTTGTTGGTGATAAGGGTGGAAAGATGGAGGCCTTAAAAACGGGGCTAAGCAGCTACTATTACTGAATACTTTGATTGAAGATTCTTTAGAAGAATCTTGATCAAAAGGGGGGAAATATGGAACAGAACTGGAAATTCTTATGGAATCCAGACTTGCTGGAGCTTCCCCCCGCCCCCCAAAAAAAGCTGGGAAATCTTTAAACCTTAAACCTAAACTATCCCTTGAAGTCACCTTTAAACCAAACAGTACTTTAACTTAATTAGCAAAGAATGTCAGCCTTGAGCATTGTGCTCCTTTAAAGAATTACCTATATGTGATCAAACTGGCAACAGCAACTCAAAAAGTTAAGTAAGAAGCTTAGGAGGCAGTGAATTTGTGTTAATGATGGTGAAATAATATGGAAAAGGATATCGAGAAAGGTGGCACAACTTGAAGAATGTAATTAATGCCACTGAAATGTGCATATAGAAAGTGTTGAATTGGCATATGTTTTGTTGTGTATATTTTCACCCCCCCCCCAAAAAAAAAAACAAACTCAAAAACAAAAACACTCCTGTGGATTTTCTGCATGTCCCAGAAATGGCGAAGAGCAGGCAAAAGTTTTGAGTAAGGGAGTGAGGTGGGGAAAGAGGGGCTTTAAAAAGCTGAGGGATGGTGGATAGAATGAGCTGATAACTCCAGTAGCTGATGGGAAGCGATTGCGGTGAATCCAGCTTCTGTAGGAATAAATTCTCCCATCCCACCCACTAGTTATAAATGTCCTCCTTTGTTATTATTGACCCTTTTTACTAAAGTAATAATGATGATGATAACAATGCCAATTAGGTAACATTTATTAAATGCTTGTTATGTGCCAGGGACTCTTAAAAGGACTTCACATATTATTATCCTAATATTTACTATTTTTGTTACATATGAGAAAACTGTGGCATAGAAGGCTAAATAGCCAGCCCAAGGTCACAGCACGGTCTCTTGACCTCTGCACTGACCTTCTTATTCTCTAGCATTTTCCAATCAGTGAGTTATTAAGAGCGTCACAGCCTTAGACGCATTTATCATGGAGCCTCAGTACACCCAGCCACAGAAACCATGGATAGCTGTCAGTGTGATCGCATGCACACAAAAACAGAGGGGCAAGTGATCAAGGACTACTTCTAAAAATTAGTGCAGAGCTGAAATAGCTTGAAAAATGACGATGGCGTCAGAGGTACAGCCATTTCCATTCCCCATTTTAAAAGCATAGTTGGTATTCGTTTCTGGGCACTTGTTTTGGACTTAACACCAGAGAATCCCTCTGATGCCTGGCAGGATGAGATGAGGATGCTTGGTGGCGATGACATCAGAGCCAAGCTGATCGTATGAAAAAAAGGATTCTCATTACCTGAATAAGGACCCTCTGCTGTCTCTCCTTCCAGAGCAGGAAGTGTTGACAAGAGGTTAACAGGATTTAACCTGGAGAGTTATATTGATCCCCTTCCCTCATTGTCATCTTCTGTGCATGCTTTTTTTCTTTTTTGTGCTGTGGTCTGTTGCTCTCCCCTCAGCTCTGATGTTTACAAGAGCAGAGACCTGCTTTTTCAAATATGCATTTTTTCATCCGGATGTTTATTGTTCTCCATGAAAAACCAACATCATTCCAACAGTTGTGTCACCAGAGATAAAGATTTCCTCCTGGGAGCAGGGTGGAGATTTTCATCCTGAGTCCATTGGGTTGTTCAGTTTAAAGGGTTTATCTCGGGAGCGGAGCTGTGGCAGGGACAAGGACTTGTTCCAGCAGGGGCTGGAGGAGTTGTGGCCGTGCTGGTTACACGGTTCATGGTATTGGCCGCTGGTGCTTGAGCCAAGGGCTCCCCTCTTAACCCTTTTGTTTGTGACATGCTTCCAGCGATGGTTAATGTTGGTGTCAACTTGGCTAGGCTGTGATTCTCAGTGGTGTGGCAGACACTATGTAATCACCTTCCATTTTGGGATCTAATGTGAGCAGCCAATCAGTTGAAAGAGGAGTTTCCTTGGGGGTGTGGCCTGCCTGCTGTGTATAAATGGATGTTCTGGCAAAGCTCACTCTCTTTTCTCGACCTTGAACTCTTCTTGTCACCTGACCTCCAGTTCTTGGGACGTCAGCCTGCAGAAGTCTCCGGCCTGCTTCCTGACCTGCAGATTTTGCATTTGCCAACCCCAGCAACCCCGTGAGCCGGCAGATGCCTTAGTCTGACCCCTGACCTGTAGATTTTGAGTTTGTCAGCCCCTGCAACCACGTGAGCCAGGAGACATCTTTATCCTGTTGCCTGACCCATGGATTTGGGACTTGGCAGCCCCCACAATTCTGTGAGGCATTTCCTCACAATTGTGTGAGTCATCTTCTTGAAGTGAATTTGTCTGTGTATATGTATTATCTATATACACTTCACTAGTTTTGTTCTTCTAGAAAACCTAGACTAGGATACTTCCCACTACCAATTTCCAAAATAAAGTGAAGTGTGAAAATGAAGTAAGGCGTTTGAAGTGAATTGACAGTTTAGTGAAGTACGTGAAGACAGGGCTTGGGGTAGGTAGCAGACCTACGCTCATAGCATGGCTCTGCTGCCAACTGTCTGTGCCATCTCAGAGGACATTTTCTGTCCCTGCATCTGGCTCTCCTCCATCTGTAAAATGAAGATGGCAATGTCTAGCTCATGGGGTTGCCCTGAGAAGTATAGCAACAGAGACAATTTAGATAAAGCCCTGAGCTTTATTTACATAGTGATTACCCAGTAGATGGAGCTTCTATTAACCTCAAAGAAAACATACTAGAATATAAAATAGGATGATGAAGATGGCATAGAGATGAAATAAAGGGAGGGGGGATAAAAATTAGCAGCCAAATCAGATATACTAGAAAAAAATAATACAAATCCAGAACATTTTTACAAGACAAATAACAGGGAAAAAAGAACAAGAACATCCTAGACAGGTGAAATAGAACACTAAATTCCACCAAGAATGTACTGAAAAGAAGAAAGGAATGTTAAATATGGCGGCAGTATGGAGTCCAAGGGCCAGCACCACCATGCGGCAGTAAACCTGGCTCTCCACCTTCCCCGCTGGTTGTCTTCCTGTGGTCACAGTTTCACGTGGATGTCCCCAGGAGGTGAGCCAGTACCTTCAAACCAGCCTTTCTGCCTCCATGAGAAGTTTGTAGGTGTCTCAGAAATAAAGGGTACCATGGCCCAATAGATGAATCTTGATCAAATGGAAGAAAATTAAAGAATTCAAATTCTTACTGGAAACCAGACTTACGAGACGCATTGAGACTGGAGGGACCCCCGAATCTGTTTCCTGGAAATAACTTTTGAACCTTGAGCCAAAACTATCGCATGCAGTCATTTTTAAACTAAACTGCGATTCAGCTCAATTAGTAAAGAATGTCTGTCTTGAGCATTGGGCCCTATTGAAGAATTACTTATATGAGTTTGAAATATTTGAATATTACTTGTATGAGTTTGAAATGGCAGCAGTAACTCTAAAGCACAGATGAGAACTTTAAGGGACAGAGCTAGTGGGAATGGTGACATAACGTGAAGAATACAGAAGAACTGCACTTGTAAGCTCATTGAATGGGTGTATGTTTTGCAGTGTATATTTTCACTAAAGATAAATGAATGAAGGAAGAAAATGATAAAGAAAAAAAAAGGGTACCATGGACCAGCATCTGAGAAATGCATAAGCAAAGTTAAAAATTCTTTATTGTAGTACTCCTCGGAGTCTTTAATATAACTGTGACATTCCAAGAGAGGACCTATAGTAGGCAACTATTTTTTGACATGTAGAATTATTTTTAGGGAGAAGAAGGGGCTGCTGGGGACAATATCAGAGAACAGTGTTCCATGGAACACATTTGAGAAATGCCATCCCAACTCCATGTCCTTTGGCTCACGAAAAGCTGCCCTACTTTCCACACCCATTCTGAGTGTGTTCGCTGCCTGGAAAGTTCTGGCTTCAGGTCTAGACATAGCAGCTTCCCCTTGTCTCCATTCAGATCTCAGCTCAGATGTCCACTCCTAAGAAGGGTCTTCCCTGACCACTCGACCCCGTCATTCTCCACCCCATGCGCTGACACTATTTGAAATGTTTGCAGTTATTTGTTTGTTAGGTTTTCATCACCTGGTTCTGTTGGAATGCAAGTGCGTGTCACGAGAGTGCTGCTGTGTCCCCAGCATTCAGATCAGGGTCTGGCGCGTAGTAGTTGCACAGCTGAAGAAGCAAATGAATGAATGAACATTGAACTTAAGCATTTCTCTTAAACAGGGTGGAAGATCATGATCATCTCATGCCAATATTTATGCGCTATGACACAGTTCTAAAAGAAACCTATGGAGAATACTTCCTGGCTGAACTAGTAGAAGCCCAAGACAAAGAAAATCATGCTGTTGTGTGTGAGGTTGGTGATTAATCCATCTAGAGATGCGCTTAGTGGGAGAAGCAAGAGAAAAGAGCCACGTTGCTCCTGGTTTCCCTGGGTACCAGACCACCAAGTCTCAACCCCTGGAACGGGCGCATCCCCACCATGTTCCCATGTCCCCATGCCCTTCCAGGTGGCACACCAGGCCAGCTTCTGAGCCGGGGCATCACCCCAACTCTACCCCCAGTGTCACTGGCTTTTGTGAGGTCCTTTCAAATGCCCAGGCTGCTGCAGATTCCTTGCCCTGTCCCTAGAGTAAGGGCTGGAGATAGGGAGAATGGAACAGAGCCTTTAGGTCATGGAGGGGCAATTTTCTGAGAGTCCCAAGATCTCAGAAGCCAGAGGTCACAGAGTAGCATCCTGCTGCCAGGTGCATTTGTTTGACTTGGAAAGTGATTGTTTTTTTTTTCAACTTTTTATTTTGAATAATTTCACACTAATAGAAAACTTGTAAGCACCTAGATTCCCTAAAAATTAACATTTTACTACATTTCCTTTATCATTCTCTTGCTCTCCTCTATGTGCATAATTTACATATGTGTTTTTTTTTCTGAACTTTTTGAGAGTAAGTTGCAGACAGAGTAGAATGCCCCTTTACCTCTAAGTACTTCAGTATGTATTTCCTAAAAACAAGGATGTTCTATTACATAACTACAGTACAGAAATCAAAATCAAGCAATTACAATTCATACAATCCTATTATCTAATCGACAGAAGATATTCAGACGCTCCTTATAGTCCCAATAATGCCCTTTATGGCAGAAGTAGATAAAGATCATTCATTGCATTTCAACGGTCAGATCTCTTAAGTCTCTTGTAATCATGCCAGTCTATCTTTTGTGACGATGACACTTTTGAAGAGTAAAACCAGTAACCAAACCAGTCACTGTCGAGTTGACTCTGTCTCATGATGGCCCCATGTGTGTCAGAGTAGAACTGAACTCCTTAAGGTTTTCAAAGCTGTGACCTTTCAGAAGCAGATCACCAGGTCTTTCTTTTGAGGCTCCCCTGGGGGGGTTCAAACCACCAACCTTTCACCTAGTAGTCGAGCACTTAACCATCGGCACCAGTTATTTTGTAGAATGTCCCTCGTTTGGGTTTGTTCAGTGTTTCCTCATGATTTGATTCAGGTTATATATGATTAAATTTTGTTGAATTAGTGGCTAACATTTAAAAATTAGGAAAGTATGTATTAAAATGGGAATTTGTAGCTTTTCTAGAAAGGTCAGAAGGCCCAGCCCACTGGGCCCTTATTTCTGCAGGACCTGATGAGCTGGAGCTTTGGAGTGGCTGGCACTGCAGCCAGTGAAGGGGCCCTTCGTCCCACATGCACCCACAGTGCCTGGGGCTTCATGGTCTCTTCTCTTGTGCTCCTGTTTTGTGCCAGCTTGGCCCCTGTGGGCAAGTCTGTTGTGACCACTGACTCAGGATATGTCCTAGGAGTATCCGAATTTTGGAGCATCCATGCAGAAAGACCTTATTGAGACAGGAGGTGGGGATGGAGGTAAAGGTACCAAACCTGTACCCTCTGAGTGCCTGCTGTATACCCAGAGGTCCAACCCCAAGGGAAGGGGCGAGAAGAGACAGAAAAGATTTCTGACAAGCCAGCCTCAGTGTGCCTTGGCCCTAAGCAGTGAGCAGGCAGGCCTGAGTCCTCAAGGTGGTGGTACATACAGCTCCTTGCTCCTCACAACTCTCTCCCATTCTCCACCTGCCTGGGCAGCCATCCAGGGCACTGTTCCCTTACATAATTGTAGCTGGAGATTGGCTCCTTCTCTGCATTTGCCCCCACAGGATGTGATAAATAAAACTCTGATTCTGATAGCTAAACATAAGTATACTGAGGTATCTTTGTTGTTGTTGTTGTTAGGTGTTGTCAAGTCAGTTCTGACTCATAGAGACCCTGTGTACAACAGAACAAAACATTGCTCAGTCTTGTGCCATCCTCACAATCATTTCTATGGTTGAAACCATCATTACAGCCACTGTGTCAATCCATCTTGTTGAGGGTCTTTCTCTTTTTCGCTGACCCTCTGCTTTACCAAGCATGATGTTCTTCTCCAGGGGCTGGTCCCTCCTGATAACACATCCAAAGTATGTGAGACAAAGTCTCGCTATCCTCACTTCTAGGGAGCGTTCTGGCTGTGCTTCTTCCAAGACAGATTTGTTCTTTCTTCTGGAAGTCCATGGTATATTCAGTATTCTTCACCAATACCGTAATTCAAAAGCATCAATTCTTCTTCAGTCTTCCTTATTCATCGTCCAGCTTTCCGTGCATACGAGGCGATTGAAAATATCATGGCTTGGGTCAGCCGCACCTTAATCCTCAAAATGACATTTTTCCTTTTTAACACTTAAAATGTCTTTTGCAGAAGGTTTGCCCGATGCAATACATCATTTGATTTCTTGACTGCTGCTTCCATGAGCGTTGGTTGTGGATCCAAGTAAAATGAAATCCTTGACAACTTTAATCTATTCTCCATTTATCATGATGTTGTTTATTGATACAGTTGTGAGGATTTTTGTTTTCTTTATGTTGACATGTAATCTATACTGAAGGCTGTAGTCTTTGATCTTCATCAGTGAGTGCTTCAACGTCCTCTTTACTTTCTGCAAGCAAGGTTGTGTCATCTGCATATCGCAGGTTATTAATGAATCTTCCTCCAATCCTGATGCCACATTCTTCTTTATATAATCCAGCTTCTCAGATTATTTGCTCAACATACAGATTGATAAATTTGATGAATGGATACAACCCTGACGCTCACCTTTCCTGACTTTAAACTACACAATATTCCCTTGTTTTGTTCAAACGACTACCTCATGATCTATGTACAGGTCCCTCATGAGAAGTTAAGTGTTCTGGAATTCCCGTTCTTCACAATGTTATCCATAATTTGTTATGATCCACACAACTGAATGCTTTTGCATAGTTAATAAAACACAGGTAAACATCTTTCTGGTATTCTCTGCTTTCAGCCAAGATCCATCTGACCCCAGCGATGATACGTGTCTTATGCTGGGTTCTCTAGAGAAGCAAAACCATAAAGCATATAAATATATACAGAGAGAGATTCACATCAAGGAAATGGCTCATACAATTGTAGAGGCTGGAATGTCCCAAGTCTGTGGCTCAGAATAGGGGCTTCTTCTGATTCACGTAGCCACAGGAGCTGGCAAACCCCAAATCAGCAGGTTGGAGAGTAGGTCTCCCACTCACAGGCTGTGAAGATCTGTGAATCCTGGGATCAGCAGATAAGCTGACAGCTCAAGTCCCAAGAACTAGAGGTCAGACAAACAGGACGCAACCGCAGGATCCAGAGTGAGCAAAAAGCCAGAACGACTGCTTATATTCGGATGCAGACCACACCCCCAAGGAAACTCCCTTCCAACTGATTGGCACTCACAGCAGATTCCATCACAGGAGTGATTACATATGAACACTAAGAATCATGGCCCAGCCAAGTTGACACACAATCTTAACGATCACAATATCCTTCATTTCACGTCCTCTTCTGAATCCAACTTGAATTTCTAGCAGTTCCTTGTTGATGGACTGTTGCAACCTCTTTTGAATTATCTTCAGCAAAATTTTACTTGCATGTGGTATTAATGATATTGTTCTATAATTTTCACATTCTATTGGATCACCTTTCTTTGGAATGGTCACAGATAAGGATCTCTTCCAGTCAGTTGGCCAGGTAGCTGTCTTCCAAATTTCTTGGCATAGACGAGTGAGTGCTTCCAGCGCTGCATCTGTTTGTTGAAACATCTCAATTCCTGATCCATGAGGTCTGGGCTGGGCTCAAGAATTTGTATTTCTCAGGAGTTCCCAGGTGATGCAGCTGCTGCTGGTCCAGGGACCACACCCTGAGTACTCTGTTTCTAAGCAGTAAAGCCTCCCTCCAAATGGCTTGTTACTGACTCATGCACGGTGACAGGGCCTTTGTTGGGAGCCTTAGGACAAGACACCAGTTCACACGTGAGCTAAAATGTTGTCCTTGCATTACCTGAGAAACATTGAGGCCATTTTTTATGGAGGCCTTTAAAAGAGGTTTGGAGCCCTGGTGGCACAGTGGTTAAGAGCTACGGCTGCTAACCAAAAGGTCGGCAGTTCGAATCCACCAGCTGCTCCTTGGAGACCCTATGGAGCAGTTCTACTCTGTCCTATAGGGTTTCTATGAGCTGGAATCGATTCGACAGCAAGCAGTTTAGTTTTAAAAGTTTGGTTTTATAAGCTTGGAATTAAGATTGTTTTTGACAGTAAGATAATCTTATTTTAAATGAATTTTTGTGCTGGCCTTTTGCATCTCATTATTAACAAACATGGATAGAGCACTTGGGTGCCCAGCCACGTACCTGAATATTTCATTCAGAGAATCACAAGGTTCAGGCAAAGATGATCACAAATTATGATTTTTTGCAAGTGGATATTTGACCTTCATTTTAGAAAGAGGAGCTTTGTTCCAGTTAATTGAAAAGCATTAAAAGATGAGAATTTAGCAGTTTTGCCTCTAGGATAATTTGTTTAGGGATTCATCATTCTTCATACACTCATTTCTCGTTATTTGTTAAACTATAAGAACTGTTTTAAGAATCTTACTTTTCTTGAAACTTAGAATCAAAAGTTGTCTTATTTGGCTGACACAATCAGTTTGAGGCTTGGTTATACATCAGTGGCTATCAACCTTAGTTGTGTATGAGAATCACCTGGGGGGCTTTAAAAAAAATCCCCGTGCCAAGGGACTTGTATCCAGAATAAAGAGCTCTTACAACCATAAAGAGACAAATAATCTGATTAAAAAATAGGCAAAGGATTTGAATAGATGTTTCTCCAAAGAAGATATAGAAATGACCAATAAGCACATGACAAGATGGTCAACATCATTTGTCAATTAAAAAAGCAAACCAAACCCATTACCGTTGAGTTGATTCCGACTCATGGCGACCCTACAGGACAGAGTGGAACTGCCCCATAGGGTTTCCAAGGAGCACCTCGTGGATATGAACTGCTGACCTTTTGGTTAGCAGCCATAACTCTTAACCACTACACCACCAGGGTTTCCTCATTAGTCAGTAGGGAAATACAGATCAAAATCACAATGAAATACCACTGTTGTTGTCGCTAGATACCTTCCGTAGGCCCAGACTCATGGCGCCCCGTGCACAACTGGATTGTACCGTTGTGATTTAAAGGGCTTTTATTGGCTGAATTATTGGAAATAGATTTCCGGGATTTTCTTTCTAGGCCATCTTAGTCTGGAATATCCTCTGAAACCTGTTCAGCATTGTAACAGCACAAACGCCTCCACTGACAGACAGGTGGTGGCTGCGCATGAGGTGTATTGGCTGGGAATCATACCCCGGTCTCAAGGCATGGAAAGTGAGAATTCTAGGATGGTTATAATCAAAAAGAAGCTCAGTAACAAGTGTTCTCCAGGATGTGGAGAAATTAGAATGCTCATACTTTGCTGGTGGGAATGTAAAATGGTGCATCCACTGTGGAAAACAGTTTGGTGGTTCCTGAAAAAGTTAAACGTAGAACTACCATATAACCCAGTATTTCCACTCCTAGAGCTGAAAAAAACATGTTCACACGAAAACGTGTACGTTAATGTTCATAGCAGTATTATTCGTAATAGCCAAAAAGTGGAAACAATTCAAATTTCCATCAACTGAAGAATGAACAAACAGAATGTGGTGTGTCCATACAGTGGAATCTATTT
This sequence comes from Trichechus manatus latirostris, assembly GCF_000243295.1. Taxonomy (NCBI): domain Eukaryota; kingdom Metazoa; phylum Chordata; class Mammalia; order Sirenia; family Trichechidae; genus Trichechus; species Trichechus manatus. Next base: position 7,854,778 of record NW_004443978.1, on the reverse strand, counting down.
AGCCATAAAAAGGAATGAAGTACTGATACATGCTATGGCATGTTCGAACCTTGAAAACAGTATGGTAAGTGAAAGAAGCCAGACCGAAAACAAGCACGTATTGTATAATTCCATTTATATGGAAGTCCAGAGTAGGCAAGTCCATAGAGACAGAAAGGTAGATTGGTGGCTGGTGCAAGAGGGAAGAGGAGAATAACCACTAATGGGTACAGGGTTTCTTTCTAGAGGACTGAAAATGTTCTGGGATTAATAGTGATGATGGTTGCACAACTTGGGTGAATGTGCTAAAAAAAGACTGAATTGTCTGCTTTAAAGGATGCATGTTATCGTAGGTGAGTTATATCTCAATTAAAAAACCCTAATGTCAGGGATGCGTCCAGACCAATTAAACTGCTCTTTGCGGTGTGGGTGGGACCCAGGCTTCAGTACTTTTTAAAAACTCCCCAGATGATTCCAATGTGCGGTCAATGTGGCACACCACTTATCTACTGGTAAAACACAGACATCTGGTGACCAGCTGGATACATATGGAGCGATATGAGCATTAGTTTCTGAAGGTGAGAACTGGTCCTTAAAATTAGATTCTGGGGGTACTGGTCTATAATAGTTGTTCCTCCTACAATGGCAGTGTTTTTATTTTTTCACGTGTAGGTTTTTGGAGTATCCTTTAAGGACTGCTTTCATAATATTCTCACTCTGCCTTCAGCTCCAGGCTGATGATAAAAGGCAGTCAGGAAGCATTTTGTCTTTACATAATGAGACAGAAACTACTGAGAAATAAAAGGATTCATACAGATCCCAATAAGGACTTTTAATTACCAAACTGTACCTGTCTAGTTTAATCGTTCCTTGCGTTTTGTTTGGAGAAAGTTTTTAATTCTTCAGTGTCAAGGTGCTAGTTTCAACCTGTATCAGTTAATTTAGCACTTGTGAAGAGGGCTATAGGACCTCATTCCCCACATACTTTCTCTCTCTTGCCATATGTCACACTCTTTCAGTGTGGATAAGCATCAGAGGAAAGCCACAGCTGAAAATTACAGTCTCAACACTGCTAGGGTCCTTTGGTGTCACTGAAGAGGTCCATCCCAATCTGAGAGGCTGCGATACCTCAGATGCTGGAGACTTCATATAAATGAGCAAACAGATCACGTCTTGTTCTGTGGAAATGGGTCTCCAGCACGCCAGTGTAGGATCTGGGAGTATATTTCCAGCCTGAACTGAGCCATATCTGTGTCTTCAGCCTTCTCGGTTCCAGATCAATGCTGTTACTACCCTCCCACCTGCCCCCCTGGGCCCTTCTTCTTCCCACCACATGGGCTTCCTCAGGCTCACCCTTTCGGGCATTGGTGTGTTCGGGGCCAGCTCATTCTGGGTTGCAAGAGCTAATTGTTAAATCTTCAGGAATTTTTCAAACTAGTTGTTAAACACAACCGTTATTAAAAATTAAATTACATAAACTTACAGTGTGATAAATTATATTAAAATATAGTTAATAAATAGTCCAAATTCATCACTCCCTAATTATCTTGCTATTGTCTATGCTCTTGAGGTTATCCCTTTCAAGGCCCCTGGGGCATATAGTATCCCATCCACTTTTTATGCCTCTGGAGTTCTTTGGAAAGAGGGTAGCCTGATTTTAACACGTTTAACCTCAAGGTGGGAGCCTTTTGAAATATGTGAAACTAAAAAATCCTGAGTGGGAGCCTCATTTTTGTGTAGATTGAGCAGTCTTAGGTGATGCCTACCAGATGTGTGAATTTTCTAAACTTTTGACAGTTTACCTTTATTTCTGTCAGATAAGCCTCCTCACTATGTTTCCCAGTTGCTGTGTTCTTGTGACTTATCATGAGAATAAGTGATTGCCGGTCTTCATTCGGTCATAGTGGCCATTTTCTACTTTATACCATTCATTGTTTCCAGGTTGTTATTGGCTCCCTTCTTTTCTAGCTTCTGAACAGTAAATAATGCCTTTCCAATAAGGAATAACGCACTGCAGTGGTACTTTTCAAGAGATTCAAACTCCTATAAGTTATTCTAACCCTGCATTCAATGTTAGTACCCAGTCATTCCTTCCACTTGTAGAGGTGGAATGCACCGCTGTGAGCAGTTCTGCAGTATTCCAGAGTACCTGTTTCTGCTTCTTAGCTGTTAGTCCTGCTTTTGCTGTGAAGAATATATGGTAGTGGTAATCTTCCTGAAATTCAAATTCCTTTATTTATTTTGCCTCTAAGTACT
>NW_004443978.1:7793039-7851901 GCF_000243295.1 Trichechus manatus latirostris | reverse complement strand
AAAAATACCTTGGCTTTATTTATTTGGGCTGTAAGTACTACTTTTGCAGTAATGAAGAATGCATGGTAATGGTAATTATCCTGAGATTTAAAAAAAAAAAAAAATCCCTTGGCTTTATTTATTTGGGCTGTAAGTACTACTTTTGCAGTAGTGAAGAATGCGTTGCACCATGTTTTGAAAAGTTTCATGAAAAATAATAAAAAGGCTAAGAAGGAGGAGACTAGAATAAAATGTATGTGCAGCCATTGCCAGGTGCCTTCATGTTTTACCTCATGTTTTGCAAATTTTCAAGAAATAAAATTTTAAAAAGCAAAAAAAAAAAAAATAATAAGATCTTATCATTGGCTCATATTGGCAGGATTTATGTCACCCAGAGGCTGCCGGGACATATGTGAACCCAGATAATGGGTATCAAAATCAATAACGCATAACAAAAATTCTGAATTGGTCCCTTAATCAGCATGCCTTCATTAGTGAAAACACATAATATCAACAAAAAATTCAAAAGGAGAAAATAATTGGGTCTTGAAAGCGTTATCTATGTCTATGGAGTCTGGATAGTGGAAATACTAAATGATGGTGAGTTACTGTACCTCTCTTCCTAACTCCTGTTCAGTGACAGCATAGTCATAGCTTGACATTGTCCATGATGGGAGTATTTATACCACCGAAATGGGAAAATGCAACAAATCAGGCCTTTTAATTCCCTGAATGCTGATTACGCATCTATCAGCTCACCACTGCTTTTAGGCGACTACCAGAGATGACAGAGCAAAGTACATCGAGTTCATTTCTTGCCAAACCAGCACATGGCAGTCAGGGGCCCTGCATGTAGAATTCCTAGGAGCTATGTGTGAGCTGTGTGGGAAAGCCTTAACTAGTTAAAAGATTTTTTAACTGGGCTTCCTATGGCTTGATAGCTACTTTGGAGGAGTTTTGAGTCACTGTTTTGCTGCAAGTTCCTTGCCCTAACTTTATCCTGCTTACCTTGACATCTGCTGTTTACTCCAAATGGAGATTTAAAAGAAGTGGTGCTGGAGGCCCAGGACAGCTCCTGGAGATGGATGGGTGGAGCATCTTCTTTGGCACCATGCAGGGCGTGGGCAGTCGTGGCCCAGGTAGTCACCCCTGACCTACAGGCAAGGGAGAGCCTGCCAGGTCAGCAGTGCCCTTGGCAGCAGGTCAAGAGGATCAAGGCCAACAGTGTAACAGTGAGGGCAGGACCCCTGGAACATCGCCACCCGACAGGGTAGGTGGCTGCGGAGCTTTTTGGATGGAGGTGTAAACTGTCCAATGCACACGTGTCTATATATGGGCCTGTGTGAAGATAAGCCACTGCACACAGGGCTTTCTAGTGACTTAGATCACTAGACTTATGTGTCACCATGTGGATCTTCACAAGAAAAAAAACAACAAAACTTACAGTTTTTTGCTACAGGATAAGATAATTGAAGACACCTCTGGTAAGAAACACTTCTGTCAGCTGGAAGATAGATCACAGCCGCCAATAAAGTAAAAAAGTTTATTAAATCAATTCATTTTTCCAGAATATACATACACACACATACAAAAATGCATTTTAATGCTCCTGTAAATTCATATTGTTTCTCCAATCAGAATAGTTATTTGAAAGAAACTCAAAAGCAAAAGCAGATATTTTTACAGTACATCGTTGCTTTGTTTTAGTCTATACTTGTGAACTTCCGCGAGTTGTTACAACCCTGGATGAATGATGGGAATATAACAGGTTGTAGAATTGGAGAACGTTAAATCTTTGTTCCTAATGGCAAAACATATTTTTCTCATTTTCATCAGAATGTGTGATCCAGGCCATTTGAAATCAAATTCTCAACATAATGAGCCATTAGTGTAATAGCTCATTACTAACAGCGGTCATAAATAATACATTCTTATCATGCACATGCAGCCCGCCATGAAACAAGCAAAAGGTATTTCAGGCCATCGAAGTTTTGTTGTGCCAGTGTGGCTGTAGATTAGAGGACATCTCCATGTGAACCAAGATGGATGCCAATTTTCCCTGCCGAGAGTGAAGCTGGCTGCCTCTCTCTGCACATATGGTAGATGGATTGGTTAATCAACGTCTGCTGAGTCTTGGGCCTAAAATTATAGAGAAGCCAGACAATTGTGACTATGCAGCCTTTGTTCACAAGTGCAAACAAGACAATCACTTGTTATTTGGGGAAAAAATTAAAATGTTTACTCTGGATTTTTATTAAAGTGCTGATTGCTTGATAAAACAGCTGTGCAAATTCAGCTTTTTATAGCATGTATCATTTTCGGTTTGGGTGTAAAGAAAAAATATGCATGGAAAATTGAATTTAAAAATAATTCCTCTTGTATTTCAGCATTAGGGAGAAGATAAAGGGAGTCACACATTTCTTTTTCAAAGATATGTTTGAGAACAAATACTTTTAGGAAGACATATTTGAGAACTGATAGTTTAATACCAAATTTTTTATCATTGAATATCCTGGGCATTAATTATTGCGGCTTGATTCTCTGTTTCAGATATTGGTCTGATGGACACTGCCTGATGGCCAGTCTTACTGGGAACTGTGCTTGGTGGAGGGAGGAAAGTAGACAGAAAGGCTGGGCTTACCGGGGGATAATGAAGAGACACCAAATGGAGAGGATGTGGGGCAGCAGGGAGATTGTCTGGGCAAAGAGGACAAGTGTTAAGCTCGAGTAGTTTCCCCTCAAGAACTCTCTGGCGTCATCCCAGAGCTCCTGAACCCCCTCTAGGATTATCCAGAGTGGTCGTTCACTGATTCTTTTTTTGAGCATCTTTTATGTGCCACACATTGTGCTGGACGCTAGAGCTACTAACGAAAGACCTCATCAGCCCTTAAGTATCTCAGAATGACTCCCAAACTACCAACAGACCACAGGCCGTGGGTCAGTGGAAGTTTCACGATGAGAACTAATTTGAGGTCTGGTGGAGTAATGAGATGATTTGGTGTTGCAGGTGGAAGGCGTAGCTGTTGGGTTCATGAGTGTGTGCTCGAAAGTAAACATGCAGCTGCTACACGAGTGCTTTGACTTGGGGCCTTTCCACGGACTCTGCCACCCGCATCCTGATGATGTCCTGCAGCCACCGCGAGAGCCAAGTGTCCACGGAGGTAAAGGTGCGGTGACTGTTGCAGGAAGGCATCAGTAAATTACAGCCATGCCTTATACACAGCTGTGCCTTTTTATAAGTGACAGAACTAGAGGAAACATTTGATATTGCCTTCTCCAATCCCCTTTAAGGAGTAGTTCCCAAGGTTAATACATGCTTGTGTAAGTATCTGTGAGCCTGGGTAGTCAAAAGTGTGAGGTATAGTTGGACATAGTGGCCTTGCAGTTTAAGATTTCCTAAATTCAGAATGTATTGGACATTTCATTGGTAGCATAGACATAAGTTACAGTTAAATAATTGCTAGCATTTCAGGATTTTACTCACACACACACACACAGACCCTGAGTATATTAAGTGAATTTTTCAAATCAAGAACTCAGGAAGTTCTGTATGCCTTTAAGTTTTATTCTCAGCAGTTAGTGCTTCTGTGCTTGTCTTTGACAAATAATTATGTAATAAAAGTCTATTGCAAATAGTCATTGTAAACTTGCCTAACTTATTTCTAGCCACACGAAATAATAAAATTGATTTTAGAACATTGTCTGTATCAGGATTTTCACCAAGTGAAATGAGAATTTTCACAAAGTTAGATAACCTCAGACTTTGGTGTTTTAATTTAATGAGGTTTTACTGCATCCGTGAGTATCACTGCGGTTAAGACTTTGGTTCTTCTGTCAGACAGATGCAGGCAGGCAAGTGACCTTTTCACTCACTTCTCTAAGCCTGAGTTTCTTCATTGTGAAGTGGGGATGCTATTGGTGTCACCACATAGGGAGTTGTGAAGTCTTCTTGAGACCACTGTGTAAAGAAGCTTTACGCAGTGTCTTGAGTAAACTCAGTGCCCACGAGTGTGGGTTGTTATTTCTTTGTGATGAGCCTTTCACCTACTTGAGTAATCCCAGATTAAATTCCAGGCATTTTGAATTGCTGTGCTTTCTCACATCTGGAAGATTATATCAAGATTGTTTAAAAATAGGAAGAGGAGCAAACTATGTAGTGGTAAATATGGGCCTGTCAATCTGAACAAGGACAAGTAGCAGTTTGGCTTGATCTTGCCCTCTGGGCTGGAAATCTAGCACATGGGTGTACAGAACGTGTCTGAATGTGCACATCCATTGCAGAGATCACAAAATCATGAATGGAGAAGTGTTTCCCTTTTGTACTGATGACACCACCTGTTACGGATTGAATTTTGCACCACCCCCCAAAAAAAACCTGTGTCAACTTGGCTAGGCTGTGATTCCTAGTATTGTGTGGTTGTCCTCCATTTTGTGATCTGATGTGTTGTAAATTCTAACCTCTTTGATGTTAATGAGGCAGGATTAGAGCAGTTATGTTAATGAGGCAGGACACAATGTACAGGATTAGGTTGTATCTTGAGTTACTCTCTTTTGGGATATAAGAGACAGGAAAGTAGAAAGGAGTGACAGCTCATTACCACCAAGCAAGAAGAGCCAGGAGAAGAGCATGTCGTTTGGACTTGGGGTCCCTATGCTGAGAAGCTCCTAGACCCAGGGGAAGGTTGATGACAAAGACCTTCCCCCAGAACTGACAGTGAGAGAAAGCCTTCCTCTGGAGCTGGTGCCCTGAATTCAGCATGAGACAGTCCTGAAACATAAATTATCATTGTCAATTTCAAATGCATAAATTCTTCTTGAAGGTAGCACTAAATAGGAGCATTTTTGTAGCTCATTTTTCACATATATAATATGGAGGTAAAAATAGCACCTACCGCAAAGAGTTATTGGGAGGATTAAATACTAATAGAATCCATGCAAAATGCTTAGTTTAGTGCCAAGCACAGAGTAAGTCCTGAAGAATTTTAAGTGGTTTTTGTTTGTTTTGTGGTTGCTGTTGTTATTAAAAACAGGTTGAAGATGTGTAGTCCCTTCCAATGTGTTCCTGTGTGGCTCTGATGCTACTGATACGCCACACGTAGAACAAATGGAAAATTTGTGTCTTAGAAACTTTATGGGGGTTCATGGATAAGAATCAGCATAAATCTGATTACTAGAATGTGAGAAGTAATCAAATCTCCACTCTCCCTCTTCTCTATCATCTCTTGACACCGGCTGCCCACGTGGGACTTTATCTCTTGAATGCTAGCCACCTGGAGCTAGGAGAGCTCTCACAAGTTAAAAGGACACCATCCTTCAGACTACCAAATAGGCAGACACCAGCTACATGTTTGGGGAGTCCATGCCACATCTCAGACTTCTGACCTGCTGGCCACAGATTTGGGGTTTTCCTACTGCCCCTTCAGGATGCCAGCCGTAAGCTCAGGAGCCTCCCTTGGACTCCCTCACTCTCACCTGCTGGCTCCCCCTACTCCTTTGGATTTTATAATTTGCTGGAATGACTCACAGAATTCACAGAAAGTACTAATAATTTTATTATAGCAAAAGAATACAAATCAGGATCATCATAAGGAAGAGACGCATGGGCGAGGTCTGAGAGGGATCCCAGTGCAGAGCTTCCATGTTCCAAAGAGGGCACTTCACCCTCTCTTTGTCAACCAGGAAGCTCTCTGAGCCTCTGTGTTTAGAGCTTTTTATCAGCCAGTCGTGACTGAATCCCCACTGCATATGCATGATAGACTAAAGTATGCCTCCTGAGGTTAGCTGCCATCAGCCTACCAGGTGAGTCTTTTCTGGTTTGGCCAGCCCCCGCTTATTAGCACAAATCCTTAGGCATGGTCTGGAGGTTTCAGATAAAGGCACATAGTTACTCCCAGGGTTACTTCACAGGAACGAAGGACAAAGGCCAAAATGGTTTTCCAGCACCACACTGAGGGAGTAGGGGGATTGAAATTCAAAATTTAAGCTGAACTCAGGACTTAAAATCACACATAATTCAGTATATCTCTGTCAAGCAAAAGCCCATATCAAGAGATATGGAAGCTAAAAGAAGCCCTGCTTCTGTCTACCTCCTTTACTGTTTTTACTTAAAAGCAGTTGGTCTAAGACAGAATGATAAGTAAAGAAAATAGAAAAACTTCTCTTGTTATGTTCTGTGTCTTGTTTATTTTTGAAAATCCAGCTTCAAGTTCACTGATACAAAGATAATTCTTTATGAAATTTTCACTGGGGAGCTAATATTGTAGATTTCCAAATAACCCAGGGATAGATTCACAAATAATCAACAGCTCATTATATCTAACAAAAGTCAGCAACACATTTCACTGCCATCTTCCTATCAGCAACAACAAAGAATGAGGCTCAGGAGAAAATTCTAAATGCACTGTGATCTCCTGTTACCTTTTTTTTTTTTGATGAAAGTCTCAAGTTAAAGGAAATATAATTTCTCTAAACTACATACAAAAAATCTTGTTTCAAAAGAGCACACATCATTGTGCCTTGTATCTTGGATTTTGTTTAGTGCTGTTTAGCGCTTTTTCCTTTTGAAAAGATTTTCATGTATCTCATTTTATCCTCATAACTTGATGTAGGAGAACTAGAACTGGTAATGTTGTCTCCATTCTACACTTGCTAAGCTCATCCAAAGGAACCCTGGTGGCGCAGTGGTTAAAGCGTTTGGCTGCTAATCAAAAGGTTGGTGGTTTGAACCTACCAGCTGCTCTATGGGAGAAAGATGTGACAGTCTGCTTCTGTGAAGATTACAGCCTTGGAAATCCTGTGGGGAAGTTCTGCTCTGTCCTGTAGATTCGCTATGAGTCTGAATCTACTTGATGGCAATGAGTTTAAGCTCCAGGTCTGGTCTTTTCCCACCAGCTTGGAAACCTGCAATTGCACACTAACTCCAACCTTTCCAAGCAGAAGAATGTCAAGGCTCAACATGCTTAAGCTGGTCTCACTTGTTTGCTAATACAGCAATCTTCCTTCTTTAGCTATCCTCACACATAATGATTAACCTGCTGTTATTCATCACCTCATCATTTTAGCCATATCAGTAGTTTCCACTGAATCTAAAAAGCTTAACCATGCACATTCAGTTTGCAGCTTACTTGAATAATTTGTGTATATTTTGTGTAGTAAGCAATTTGGCCTCACCAAAAGAGAGGTCTGATTTCTGTCCTGGCTCCTGGGAGGTAGCTTCTAAACCCTTGGAGGTTCCCAAGTGATTGGAGTGTCTTTGTTATTCATGGTGGGCCCCCTACCCCACCACAACTGATAGTTTATGCAAAAAAAGTGACACATGGTGGGCCAGCTACATACACCCCATAGTGTTAGAGTGGGGCCTGGCCATGCCGGAAAGACCAACCCTGTAGTTTAAGGTGGGGGCTTTGGGCCGCATGATATCAGCCTTACCTCTGGGAAGGAGGAGCTGCAAATTGAGTTCAACCGTATGGACAATTAATCAACAATGCCTACGTAATGAGGCACTGATAAAAACTAAGGATGCCAAAGCTCGGGTGAGCTTCCCAGGTTAGCAGTGCTCCATGCCTGTTGCCACACATCGATACTGGGAGGGTAACAAGCCCCTGAGACTCTGCCCTATGCATCTGTTTCTTGGGCTGATTTTTTAAATATATTTTTTCCCTGTGTGAGTTCCTGGCCTTTTGCCTTGGTTCTTTGGAAAAACACCTTTGGAGATTTTTTTCCCTAAGCCCTCAGGAGTTGTTACCTTTGCCCTATTTCTTTGGAGAAGCTACTTATGGGGCCTCCCGGGTTGTTTTCTACCCCAGAGGGGTTGTTACTTTTGCCCAGAGAAGAAGCTGGTCACTGCTGGTAGAAAATGTTACTTTTGTACAAGATCTGAGTTGATTGACGTCTCATGGGCTTGTGACTCTTCCAAAATGATTGGCTGGGCCACAGTCTTGCAAGGGATTGGTCAGTTTGCCATGCAAATAGTGGTTGAATATCTACCCAATAGGACTGAGTGACTTGGGGTCCACGAAGGATGATTGGTTGGTTTGTGGTCCTGCTGGGTGGGCCATGCCTTGAAATTGACAAGGAGATTGCTTATATAAGCAGTCAATCCCACAGAGGTTTTCAGAGAAGAGAGAAGATAGAAGAAGCAGAGAGAGAGGAGGTGAGGTACCTCCTAAAAGAGCTGTAATGTGGCTCGAGTGCTATAACATTGAATACAGCAAGAGGTCTGGAAAGGATGCTGCAGCAGAGCCAGCAATGAGAGGCTCAGAAGGGGCCCTGTGGCAGAGCTTGCTATGACAGGCCTGGAAGGGGCCCTGTGGTAGAGGCAGCAGTGACGGCAGAAAGCTACAGCTAGGAGAGCAACAGTTGAGGATGCTGCTGCACTGGCTATGAGCTGGGCCAGTTAGCAACAGAAAGGTCAATGGCAGGAAGGCAAAAGGCAGTGAGACCTACACAACTGAGAGACCTGTATGGCTGAGAGGGGGTGTGCATGTTTGAGAGGGGGGCAGGAGTGCATGGCCAAGAGAAGGGCCAGCTTGCACAGCCAAGAGAAGGGTCTGCTTGCACGGCTGGCTGAGAGAAGGGCCTGCTTGCACAGCCGAGAGAAGGGCTTACTTGCATGGCTGGCTGAGAGAAGGGCCTGCATGCATGGCCAAGGGAAGGGTGAATGTGCATAGCTGAGAGTAGGGTCTGCTTGTACAGCTGAGAAGGTCCTATTAGTGTCTGAAAGCAGCTAAGGGAACTATCCTGGTTGGAAGCTGTTCTGCACTGAAGAAGGAAGGGATGTGCTCTCTCTTTGGGGGAGCCTTCTCAGCCTCGCCTGTGTGCTTCCTGATCCTGAGGCTTCCAAGCTGATCCTTATCCCAAGTTGTAGCGTGTTACTTCTCTAATAAACCACATAACTGTGAGTATGGTCTGTGAGTTCTGTGTGGCCATTGCAACAACTTACTGAACCCAACAGAGAAGTAGAGTGTCATGGAGGCAACGACTGGTGTCAGAAATGCTTAAAAAGTGGGAAAGTGGAGGTATGTCTGACCTGTAACTCATAGGTACCAGCTTTGTGCTGATCCTGATTCTTATCCCTCAAGAATTCAGATGATTCATTGTGCTATATTACATCCTGTAATAAACGTAACTGAATATAATAGGTTTCAGTGAATTCTGTAAGTCTTTCTAGTGAATTATCATCTGAGGATGGCTTTGGGAAACCCTCAGACTTGCAGTTGGCATCAGAAGTGAGGGTAACCTTGTATAGATTCTTTAACTTTGTAATTGGACCCTAACTCCTTGCATTTGTGTCAGAGGTCTTTGGCAGACTTGGCAGTCGGGAGAACTGTGCCCTTAACCTCGCAGTTTGGCTAACTTTGGGTATCTTCCCTTAGCTACAGGTTTTGCATATATAAACTATTAGCATGTGATTGAGAACCAATGGTATTGAAGGAAGAAGTCCAAGCTGCACTGAAGGCATTGGCAAAAATCAAGGCTCCAGGAATTGACGGAATACCAATTGAGATGTTTCAGCAAGCGGTTGAAGCACTGGAGGTGCCTACTCGTCTATGCCAAGAAATTTGGAAGACAGTTACCTGGCCAGCCGACTGGAAGAGATCCATATTTGTGCCTGTTCCAAAGAAAGGTGATCCAACAGAATGCAGAAATTATCAAATAATATCATTAATATCACATGCAAGTAAAATTTTGTTGAAGATAATTCAGAAGAGGTTGTAAGAGTACGTCGATAGAGAACTGCTGGAGTTCAGGCCGGATTCAGAAGAGGACATGGAACGAGGGATAGCATTGGTGATGTCAGATGGATCCTGGCTGAAAGCAGAGAATACCAGAAAGATGTTTACCTGTGTTTTATTGACTATGCAAAGGCATTCGACTATGAGGATCATAACAAATTATGGATAACGTTACAAAGAATGGGAATTCCAGAATGCTTAATTGTGCTCATGTGGAACCTGTACATAGACCCAGAGGCAGTTGTTCAAACAACAAGGAGATACTGGGTGGTTTAAAGTCAAGAAAGGTAGGCATCAAGGTTGCATCCTTTCACCATACTTATTCAATCTGTATGCGGAGCAAATAATCCAAGAAGCTGGACTATATGAAGAAGAACAGGGCATCAGGATAGGAGGAAGACTCACTAACAGCCTGAGATATGCAGATGACCAACCTTGCTTGCTGAAAGTGAAGAGGACTTGAAGCACTTACTGATGAAGATCAAAGACTACAGCCATCAGTATGGATTACACCTCAACATAAAGGAAATAAAACTCCTCACAACTGGACCAATAAACATCATCACAATAAATGGAGGAAAGATTAAAGTTGTCAAGGATTTCATTTTACTTGGATCCACAATCAACACCCATGGAAGCAGCAGTCAAGAAATCAAAAGATGCATTGCACTGGGCAAATCTGGTGCAAAAGACCTCTTTAAAATGTTGAAAAGCAAAGATGTTACTTTAAGGACTAAGATGCACTAGACCCAAGCGATGATATTTTTGATTGCCTCATTTGCATGCTAAATCAAGACAAGGAGTAAGGAAGACCAGAAAAGAATTGATGCCTTTGAATTATGGTGTTGACAAAGAATGTTGAGTATACCATGGACTGCCAGAAGAACAAACAAATCTGTCTTGGAGGAAGTACAGCCAGAATGCTCCTTAGAAGCGAGGATAATGAGACTTCGTCTCACATACTTTGGACATGTTATCAGGAGGGACATCATTCTTGGTAAAGTAGAGGGTCATCAAAAGAGAGGAAGACCCTCAATGAGATGGATTGACACAGTGGCTACAACAATGGGCTCAAACATAGCAACGATTGTGAGGATGGCACAGGACCCGGCAGTGTTTTGTTCTGTTGTACATGCAGTCACTGTGAGTGGGAACCTACTCAACAACACCTAACAACAACAACAACCTATTAGACACACTCGTAAGTTCTGGCTTGTATGTACTAAACCTTGATGATGGTGTAAGAGTTTTTATAATCAGACACCTCAACTCAGGAGGGCAAAGTTTTACCTTTTTTTGTTTTCCTACAACTCCTGTGCACCTATTTTAACTGACAGCTGAAAATGTAAGTAAATCAATTCAAGGTGAATTGAGTCACTTCTGATTCTAATCTCAGTCAATTTAGGATTTGATAATCAATGTCTGTATGTTCAAAAATCCAGTTGCACTCATTCAGAATGAGAAGATATAGAAAAAGATGTGGAAGGCTCATTTGGCCATGACATCAACAGGAAGTGATAATGAGACCTTCTTGTGGTGTCGGGAAGTAACATCCAAATGTGATTGTCCTGTCCTTTCTATGAGCTATTTCACAAAAATCTGAAGAATTGCACCTGAATTGGAGAGTGTCAGTTGAGGGACACTGAAATATTGGAACAGTTCCCAGGATGGATGGTTAGGGCCTCAAAAGACAGGTCCTGGAGGGATGAATGAGGAAATCGGATGCCTCTGGCCTGTCATTGGCTGCTGGTAAGATCTTAATGTAGATTTGTTGAATGAATGCACGTATGGGTGGCTGGCTGGCTGGATAACTAAGTGAAAGAACGGGGCCAGAGCATTGTTTTCAAATACCTGGAGGCCTGTCATATAGAAGACAGATTTTTTTTGTGCGGTGGACAAAACTGGGGCCAATGGGAATAAGGATGCAGAAATTCACCCAGTATAAGGAAAAACTGGTAAAGGTTTATTTATTTTTTTATTTCCTGGAAAACCTAATATAGAGTAGTGAGTTCCCCAAACATTTGAAGAAGTTATAAGAAGCAGTCATAGATACTAAAGAAGGGCTTTCTGCTTGTGTGGGAGAGTACTAAATGAGATCTAGTACCCACTGCCGTCGCGGACTCTGACTCACGGTGACTCCATGTGTTGCAGACTGTAACTGTGCTCCATTGAGTTTTCTTGGCTGTAATCTTTATGGAAGCAGATCTGCAGACCTTTCTTCAGTGGTGCTGCTGGGTGGGTTCGAACCACCAATCTTTAGGTTAATAGTCAAGCACAAACCGCTTGTGCCACCCACTCTCTAAAAATTTAGTGCCCACCTATCAGGAAGTTCCATATGCCTGGCAGTTGATGAATATTCTCTTTAGTGACAACGAAATGGTCCAAAACAATATTTTTTTTCCAGTTGGACCCACTGCTGGTCATGCTGGGCATTTGCAAATCAAGCTGCGTCTTTTGTTAGCTCCACCATCACAATACAGATTTTGGGAATTGGGCTGGCAATTTTGTTGATGATGCGTAAGGCAAAATAGGGCACAGCCTGCACATCCACAGCTGTACTGGCATCGCCACGCTTAATCGTTAAAATAAAAAATAAAAACAAGCAAAAAGCAAAACTTTTGTTTGTCATGTAGGCCAGGGTGACCTGGGCAGTATGAATCTCTGTTTTCAAAGACCCCTCCAGTGTTTGCGTTTGTAAATCTCATTTTGCACCTGGGGCCACCTTACAAAATCTCTGTATAATTTGATGTGCTCCTTGGCGGGGAGAAATTTATTTTTATAAGACAGAATTGTGGGGCTTTCAAAAGAGTAACTAGTGTAGCCCCTTGTCCCCAAGCCATCCAGGAAGAATACTGCTTATTTTACATTTAAAATATAATTTTTGTAACAACTCCATATAAAATACAGCAATCTTGCCTTAAATTTTTTTTAAAATCACTCTTGTTGTCAGGAAATGCTTCTTTATGTCTTAATTAAATTTCTTTCCGTTGTGCTTACACATACTTATTACTTCAGATTCTCACCTCCGCAGGGGAGGAAACATTAAGAAGTGGTTGCGAACTCAGGTCTTATTTATTGTATATTAAATAGTCCAGGTCTGTTAACTTCTCTCCTTAAGGTTCTATTTTATATTCCTGAATTGATTCCCTTCTATTTTACTTTAGTCTTCTTTTAGCATGGATTCCACATATGAATGAAATGCTCATCTACAGAGCATAATAATATTTCTACCACATCTTTGCATTATAGATCTGAGAACATTTATTTTCGCAGCCAGTACGTTCTGTAGTTCATTAACTAGTGACCCACTAGGGCTCTATGGTATCTTCCTTCCCCTCCGCCCAGGTTGGGAGGGGTGTGTGTTGAGGGTAGGGGGGCTTTGTATTCTGGTTTTCCCATAAACCCACTCCCTTCCCTGGCTGGAGGTAAGCAGCACCCACCCAGCCCTGTGTCCCCACACTGAGCTTCTCACCAGTCCTGGTGTGGGTTTCAGTCCCCCCAGAGAGGAGCTCTGCTCCCTCAGCCTTCAGCCCTTGGGCGACCCTGCTCCCCAGGAGGCTGGACCTGGTTCTTTCCCTTCCAGCCAGTTGGGTCCCTTCCCATCCTCTCACTCAGTGGTGACTAACCACCTGGTGACAAGTGCCACCAACGTTGCCACTTTCTCATTGAAATTTGGGTTTGGGGCATCTCTGCTTTCCCTCCTCCGCCTTCCTTGTCTTTTTCTGGGTCCCGGGTCACAGTTCTTTGGTGTCTTGTGCTGCCCACCCCATGCACAGCAGGATCGGACCATTGTAACCCATAAGGTGGCTGATGTTTGGAAGCAGATTGCCAGACCTTTTTTCTCATCCCTATGAGTCTGGAAGTTCTGCTGAAAGTGGTTCAGCATTATAGCAACACACAAGCCTCCACTGACAGCCAGGCATTGGCCGGGAATCGAACTGGGAATTTTACCACCGAATCACCACTGCTTCCACTTGTGCTGCAGCTAGAAAACCAATTGCCTTCGCGTCAATCCTGACTCATGGCAACCCCATGAGTGCCTTTCAAACGCCTTTATAAGCGACAACAGCAACCGACGGCAACCGCTTAATCTCCTCTTGCAGAAAGCAAGATGACTGTGCTACGTGGGGTTTTCCTTCACTGGCTGATTTTTTTGAAAGTAGATCGCAAGACCTTTCTTCCCAGGCACCTCTGGGTGGACTCAAACTAAACCTTTCGGATAGTGCCTGTTAACTGTTTGCACCACCCAGGGACTTCTGTGCTGCAGACAGTGACAGCAAAATCCACGTCACTGAATATTCATTGTTGTTGATGTTGTGTGCCATTGAGTCGCTTCTAAGTCATAGCAACCCTGTAGGACAGAGTTAAACTGCCCCATAAGGTTTTCTAGGCTGTAATCTTTACAGAAGCAGGTCTCCAGGTCTTTTCTTCCAAGGAGCCACTGACGGGTTTGAACCGCAGACCTTTTACTTGGCAGCTGAGCTCTTAACCATAAAACCTAATTATACTAACTTATATTTGTTACAGTATGAATTTCATCTTTTTTAAAATAACAATATCTTTAGTATATAAAGGTAACAAAATTGCATTCTTCCAAAACTTTAGCTACTTTTTGCCAGCTTTGGTTTTCTAGAATTAATGATGGAGTTCTACTGCCTTGCTAGAGATTTTGCTAAAACTAGGAAATAATAGTGGACCTGTGCCCAAGCTGAATCGATTATATTCAAGGTTCACAGTGAGAAACTTTTAATTCTCCTGGAATCCAGATTTCTGGGGTCCACGGAGCTAGGGTGACCCACCTAGGCCATTTGCCCTTGGGTGTCCTTTTGAACTTTGAAGAAACTGGTTTCCTAAAGTCACCTTTAAGTCAGACAATGGCATAGTGAGCAGCTTAGTGGAGACTATTTGCCTTAGGCATTGGGCTCTTTTGGAGAATACGTGTGTGCAGCCAGTTTTAAGAAGTAGGAGCTCCAGGGTCTGACTGGAAGCTGTGTTGCAGGATACGTGGCATGTCCTTAATGACTCTGTTTTTACAACTGACTGGCCCTGAAGCCCTGCTCCTGCTCTGACTCTATCTCCTGAGAAACCAACATGGAAGGAATTTACAGTGACCTTAGGAGACCCTGCCCAGACTCGCCTATATAAACTGCTTTCACTGTCCCCTCTTCGGAGCACCTTCCCGATATTTTCCCATTCGAATTGGATCTACTCACAATAAATACATTGTTACACTAATTTCTGGTGTTTCTCTGCACGTTTTGGTTTTTAACAACAGTATACACTCTTTGAGGGGTTTTCAGGTAGAGTTCTTAGACTGGTAACACACCAGGAAGAACAGGCTCCAGACCGGAAAGTCAACACTTGTTGTCAGGGAAACTGACCCCAAAGCCCCTTGGTAACCATTTTGATTATTTAACAAAACCTGTTGCTGATTTTTCATCTTAATTCACATATGGGTTTCTAAGCCCTCTTGAATGCCTTTGAAAGCAACAGGACAACAAATAATGGCGACCACTTAAGAATCTATTCTTTTTGCAGGCAGCAAGATGGCTAGGAACTGGGATTTGCGCTTTCTTTTTCAGCACTGGTAATACTGCCTCAGGATGTGCCTGGGCTGTGCCCTCCACGAGTGGGATTCATTTCACAGTGGGGAAAATACAAAGGAAATTTTATATAGGGCCTTAGGTCTTCGAAAGAAAGCGGCTTTGTTTATATTCGTTATGATCATTATGTGCTGGGATTATTTTCTCAGTAGGCGGTGTCTCTTTTGCCCATATTTATGAAGCAGGGAAGAAGGCATTTAGTGAATTTCAAGAGTGTATTTGACTGTAAAACACATCTCTCTTAGTATATTCACATGTGTAAAAAGCCCTTTTATTTGTTTTCTCTGGTGACCTCCTTTCTTTCTGGGGTAGATCCCGGTTTGTTGTTGTTTTCCGTTTCCAAATGGGAAGCTGAATGATAATAATGAAAGATTATGCAAAAAGTCCATGTTTAAAATAATGTTGATATGCTACTTGTGTTGCAGGATAATTATAGTAATTTGGCTATTACGCTATAAGGAGTCAGGGGTTAGTTGCTAGAAAACACAGTGATGGGGTGATTCAAGGGATTTTCATCCCAACTGGCTGTTTGATCCTGCTGACTTTTCTTTTGAAAATCAATTGCTCACGGTGAATACTTTGAATTCCCCCTTGATTAAATTGGCTGTCAGTGGGCTGCAGTGTTGCGTTGGGGTCACTGTGAGTTCTGTGTCTGCTCATGTTTACACCTGGTTTTTGATGAATCTTAAAATATCATGGACCAAATTTAATTTGAGGGAGGCAGCTAAGGAAGCAATTACTAAAAATCACAGTTTTTGCACATGGCAGCAAAGGAACATTCATTCATTCTAAAGCCCAACATGAAGCCAGTTATTTTGCTGCTGGGTTGCAAGTCTTCTTCCCACTGCATGTTGCTGGGCTTTTGGTGTTTTTCAGATCTCCAGGAATACATAGGTTTGCTCATCAGCAGACCTGATAAGAGTCACCATGAAAATTGGGGCTGACTTCAGGTTCATCCTTGACAGCTTTTCCTTTTCCCCTCTAGGTTATTAATGTGTTCAGGTTGTCTATTTCTTTTGAGTCAACTTTAATAAATTAGATTTTTCTAGAAAAGCATCCAATATATGAAGAAGATTAAAAAATTTTAAGTATAGAGTTAACATTTATATATATATATATATATATAGACACACCCACATACATATAACCCATGTGTTACAGAGCAGAACGGCTCCATAGGGTTTTCTTGCCTGTAATCTTAATGGAAGCATATCACCAGGCCTGTCTTCTGTGGTGCAGCTGGGTGGCTTCAAACTGCCAATATTTAAGCTAGCAGTTGAGTGCCAACTGTTTGTGCCACCTAGGAACCTTTTCAAGCGTATCGGCCTGCACTTTTGTAGAATGTGCTTCAGTTTGGCTGATGTTTTCTCATGATGAGATTCACGGTATGCACACGTGGTAGGATTGTCACAGAAGTCACTCTGGGTTGTTTGCATCCTATCTGGTGCTACATGATTTCGGTCTGTCCCATTTCTTGATGATGTCATGTCACCTTGATCACTTGATTAAAGTGACTCTTTTAGGTATAAAGTTAAAATTGTTTCAGTTTATCCCAAAGATCTCTGCAGAAATCTATGCTGTAGTCATATCTTTATTCTTGGCCTGTATATTGGCTATATTCCATGGTAGAATTCTCGCCTTCAACGTGGGAGACCTGGGTTTGATTCCCAGCTGATGCACTGATGTGCAGCCACCACCTGTCTGTCAGTGGAGGCTTGTGTGTTGCTGTGATGCTGAACAGGTTGCAGCAGAGCTTCCAGACTAAGATGGACTAGGAAGAAAGGCTTAGTGAGCTATTTCTGAAAATAGGCCAGTGAAAACCCTATCCAATCCTGTTGGGCATGGGGTTGTTGTGAGTGGGGCCACCTCAATGGCAATTAACGATAACATATTGGCTCTAACCTGATTCTCACTTGGAATCAGCAACTTCAAACTGCTGATCCTATTTTAGTCTCCTCTTGGTATTTCGGCTTTGCCCCATCCAGTACCCCACTGCAGGGGCTTGCTGCTGTTGCAATCTCCTTGGGAAATGACGCTTTTGGTGGCTCAGTCAACCCTTCTATGCCTGACCTGGCTTCACCTTCTGGTAAGTGCTGCTCTGTGGTCGGTCTCATGGGCAAATGGTTCCAGACACTCCTTTTAACCAAAATTGCCACCCCCCAGTAGGCTCTCCTGGTCTCTGTCTCGGATGCTCACGAACAACAACCCAGGGTTCCACCGCCAGGTCTAGAGCTTTACCTACAATTTAATCTCTCTGTAGCTCTGGTTATGTTGTCTTTCTTCTCGTTAAAGTTGCCTTTGCTTTTTACCGTCTTTTTTAAATTAGAGTTTTCTGTTTGGTCTTTTCAAAGCACTAGCCTCTTATATTTATGGGTCAAGTTTATGGGTTTATTTATTTTTGAATTTATTAATCCTTGCTTTTATTCTTCTTTTAATATTAACTTATTTTTACTATCTTTTAAATTTTATTTATTTGTTGTTGTTGAGAATATACACAGCAAAACATACACCAATTCAACAGTTTCTACATATACAATTTAATGACACTGATTACATTCTTCCAGTTGTGCAACCATTCTCACCGTCCTTTTCTGAACTGTTCCTTCTCCATTAACATAAACTCACTGCCCCCTAAGGTTCCTATCTAATCTTTCGAGTTGCTGTTGTCAATTTGATCCCGTATAGATAGTTCTTAAAAGAGCATAATGCTGAAGGCAGACATTTTTTACTAGTTAAACTGAACTATTGTTTGGTTTTAAGGAGACTTCCAGGGATATTTTTGGTTTAAAGTTTAAAGATTATCTCAGGACCGTAGTTTTAGGGATTCATTCAGTCTGTAGTCTGTGAGAATTTGAAAATCTCTTCTGAATTTTCCCTCTTTTAGTCAGGATTCTTCTATAGAATCTTTGATCAAAATGTTCAGTAATGGAAGCTAGGCACCATCCAGTTCTTCTGGTCTCATCGCAAATCAGCCACACATTCCATATCCTTTCCTATTCCTGACTCTCCTTCTTCCTCTGTTGCTCCAGGCAAATAGAGACCAATTGTTGTGCCTTGGATGGCTGCTTTCAAGCTTTTAAGACCCCAGGAACTATACGCTGAACTAGGAGGTAGAACAGAAGCACTAAACACATTATTAGGCCAATTAACTGGGATGTCCCATAAAACCATGACCCTAAACCTGCATTTATTCTATGACCTCCTTTATCTTAAATTATTTGGATTTGTTTTGTTCTTCCTGGTCTAGTTGCTTGATTAATTTATACTCATTTTTTTCTTGTTTTATATAAAAGTGCTTAAAGTTATGAATCTTCCACTTGGCATTGCTTTTATCTGTATCCCACAGGCTTTGATACTAAGTTCTCATTCTCATTGTTGTTTTGTGAGTAATCTGTGGTTGTGATTTTTATCTCCTCTTTCATCTGAAAGTTATGTAGGGAAGTGGTTTGATTTCCAGTTGGTATGATTATTATGTGTGTGTATCTTTTTGTTATTAATTTTTATTTTTTTTTGCATTGTGGTTAGAAATATTACCTGTATAATTTCTACTTTTAGTTTAAATTGAGATCTTTTTTATAGCCTAGTATAGGATCAGTTTTGTTAATGTCTGTGGACTTTTGAAAAGAATGTGTTCTCTGTGTTTATAGCACGGTTAAATACAGCCTACTAGTGATACTCAAATCTTCTATATCTTTAATATTGTTCACTTGATCTTTCATATTCTGAGAAAGTAAGTTTAAATTCCCCAGTTCAATTGTGGTCTTGTCCATTTCTCCTTACATTTGTGAAACTTTTGCCTATGTATTAAATGCTGTGCTATTTGGTGCATGCAGTTTTGTGACAATGAGGTTGTCATCGTGAACGTCTTTTATCAGTATGAAATAACCATCTTTGCCCCATATTGTGTGTTTAGCTTTGAATTATATTCAGTCTGATGTTAATATTTCTATTCCTAGTCCAGTTCTGTACCAGAAGAAACTCTGTAAGGGTGTATTCTAAACAATACCCTCCAAGTCTTGGGCGTAGGTAATTTTAACAATTAATGGGACAATGAAGACTGGATCTTAGAAAACAAGTTTTCTCAAACGCCCTGCCCAGTGTTGTTCTGCCCCTCACATTTAGATCTACAGTCCACAGAGAACTGGTTTTCATATATGGTGTGAGATAGAAATCAGGTTTCATTTTTTAAAATGAGTATCTGATTGACCAAGCACCATTTATGAAATGGTCACTCTTTCCCCAGTGTAATGTCACCCTTGTCATAAATCAAGTGTCCATATATGCATGGGCCTGTTTTGGGATTCTCTTTATTCTATTTGCCTTCTTTTTTGTCAGTAATATACCTTCTTAATTATCATAGCCTTATTACAATATTTTAATGAGTAGAGAAATCAGAGTTCCAGTTCTCACTTCTCTGATACCAAACTGTAAAGATCAGTAAAATCAATGCAATATATTATCAGTTCTATTCCCCTTTTTTCTACTTCTGTTCTGACCTCAGCTGCACATGCAGCACTTTTGCCTCTGATGCTAACCATCTGGAGCTGGGTGAGATATTATAAGTTAAAGGACACAGTCCTCCAGACAGCCAAGTCTGTCCAAGAACTCAGACACCAGCTGCAAGCTTGGAAGTCCTCACAACACCCTCACTTCTGATCTGCTGGCTATATTTTGAGGGGTTCCCTCTACCCTTTCAGGATACCAGTTGTCTTTGATTTATGTTTACATACGGTATCTTTTTCCATCCTTTTTGGTTTATCCTTTTTGTTTCCTAATATTTTAGATGTGCCTCCTATTAACAACACAGAATATGGTTATTGTTGCTTTTAATCTAATCTGACAGTCATTGTTTTTTAATTGGAGCATTTAGTCCATTTATATTTAAGGTTATTATTGATGTATTTGGGTTTAAACCTACCTTCTTACTTTCTAGATATCCTCTATGTTTCTATGTTTTATTCCTGGTATTACTTATGTATACCTTTTTCTTTCTCAGTCTCATCAGCGATATGTCAATTTACTTGGTATTTTCAAAGAAATAGCTTCAGAGTTTGGTTTATTGTCTCTGTTATATTTTGCCTGATCCAAGCTTTGATATTTTCAATCACCTCACATGTGTGCAAAAACTCAATGATGAATAAGGAATACCAAAGAAAAATTGATGCATTTGAATTATGGTGTTGGTGAAGAATATTGAATATACCATGGACTGCCAGAAGAACGAACAAATCTGTCTTAGAAGAAGTACAGTTAGAATGCTCCTTAGAAACGAGGATGTTGAAACTTCATCTTACGTACTTTGGACATATGATCAGGAGGGACCAGTCCTTGGGGAAGAAAATCATGCTTGGTAAAGTAGAGGGTCAGTGAAAAAGAGGAAGACCCTCAAAAAGATGAATTGACACAATGGCTGCAACAATGGGTTCAAACGTAGTAACGATCGTGAGGATGATACAGGACTGGGAAGTATTTCATTCTGTCGTACATAGGGTCCCTATAAGTTGGAACCAATGAGTGGCACTAACAATAACATTATATCTTGCAAATGCATCAGTAATCTTTTGTCATAATAATGCTGCTAACAAGCAACCACAAAACTTCAGTGGCATAACACAATAAGCATGTATTGCTTGTGAGTCTGGGGCTAATTAGGCAGCTCTGCCAATCTGGGTCTTCTCACATGGATAAACCTATGCGCTGAGTCAGCCAACATGTTGTTGGTTGGCTACTGGCCGATCTAGGCTGGCCTTGGCTTTGCTTCATGTACCTGTCATCCTATAGCAGGCTAGCTTGAGTACATTGTCATGGTGATGGCAGAAGTACAAGAGAGCAAGTGAAAGCACACAAGGCCTCGTGAGATCTAGGCTTAGAACTGACACATGTCTGTTGGCCTAAGTAGGTCACATGACTGAGCCCAGAGTCAGAGAGTAAGAGGACACTACGTGGCAAAGTGCTTAAATACAAGAGGGTGAAGAGTTAGGGTCATCATCATAACCCACACTGATGCAAAAAAAGAAAAAGATTAATGATTTTTGTTACAGACTTCTTTTTTCTGACCTAAGGAGATGCAAACTCCAATTTAGCATTGTGTTGTTACTGTTGTTAGTTGCTGTTGAGTTGATTCCAACTCATGGTGACCTACTGTGTGCAGACTATAACTGCTCCATTGAGTTTTCAAGGCTGTGACCTTTCAGAAGCAGATTGCCAAGCCTGTCTTCTGAGGTGCCTCTGGGTGGGTTTTGTAATCTCAACCTTTTGGTTAATAGTCTGAGGCTTAACCATTTGCACCACCTAGGGACTCGCTGATATGTGATAAAACAAGAATGGGAACTTGAGACTTATTTTCTTGTTTTCCTAAATCCTATAGTCTCATCTCCAGACAGTAATTTGGAAATCTCCAGCACATTAAGCTCAAGTCTATCATCCTGTATGGTCTGGGGTCTGTAGTATGCCCAAGGTGGGAGGAGTTTCCTTGAAAAATATTAGCAAAGCCCTTTATCCTCCTTTAATGCAAATACAGAGTGCATCCCGTATACTAGACTTTAGAAGCCTAGTCTAGTACATGATGAGTCTAGTACAGTCTAATGGTGAAATAAACATGCAAGACAAATAAATTTATAATAAGAATAATTGTTCTGATATAAAAATGTTGTGGGACCATAGCAGAATTGCACCTAAGTCATCTTGAGAACATCAGCGTAGACTTTATAGAGAAGAAAGCTTTTGAGTCTAAACTTCAAAAACAAATTGGAGCTTTCTTGGTGAATAAACAGAAGGATCTTCCTGGCAGAGGGTGCAATGTATGCAGAATAAGGAGGCATTGGAAACCATGGCTTACAGGGAAAATACACATTCAGTGTTGCTGGAGCATTGAGTGAGGAAGTGACAGGAGACAAAATGGGACAGAAGATGGAGGCCAGGTCATCAAGGGGCTTGCATGCCTTGCAAAAGTGTTTAGATTCGATCTCATACGTGATGATGAACCACTGGAAATCTGTAATTAAAAACGGTTACATGGTCTGCTTTCTGTGTCAGAAAGATCATGCAGTTGGCAAGAAGACTTCACGAAGGCCACTACAGTGTCAGGAAAGGTGTGCGTCAGGGTTGTATCCTTTCACCATACTTATTCAGTCTGTATGCTGAGCAAATAATCTGAGAGGCTGGACTATATGAAGAAGAACGGGGCACCAGGATTGGAGGAAGACTCTTTACCAACATCTGTTATGCAGATACACCACCTTGCTTGCTGAAAGTGAAGAGGACTTGAAGCACTTACTGATGAAGATCAAAGACTGTGGCCTTCAGTATGGATTACACCTCAACATAAAGAAAACAAAAATCCTCACAACTGGATCGATAAGCAATGTCACGATAAATAGAGAAAAGATTGAAGTTGCCAAGGATTTCATTTTACTTGGATCTACAATCAACACCCATGAAAGGAGCAGTCAAGAAATCAAAAGACACATTGCATTGGGCAATGTGTTGCAGAAGACCTCTTTAAAGTGTTAAAGAAGCAAAGATGTCACTTTAAGGACTAAGGTGCGCCTGACCCAAGCCATGGTGTTTTCAGTCGCCTCATATGCATGCGAAAGCTGGACAATGAATAAGGAAGACTGAAGAAGAATCGATGCCTTTAAATTGTGATGTTGGCAAAGAATGTTGAATATACTATGGACTGCCAAAAGAATGAACAAATCTGTCTTGGAAGAAGTACAGCCAGAATGCTCCTTAGAAGTGAGGATGGCGAGACTTCATCTCACATACTTTGGACATGTTATCAGGAGGGACCAGTTCCTGGAGAAGGACATCATACTTGGTAAAGTAGAGGGTCCGTGAAAGAGAAGACCCTCAAAGATATGGATTGACACAGTGGCTGCAACAATGGGCTCAAGCATAACAACAGTCATGAGGATGGTGCAGGACCAGGCAGTGTTTCGTTCCGTTGTACATAGTGTTGCTATGAGTCTGAACCTACTTGATGGCACCTAACAGCAGCAACAACTACTACAGTGCCCCAGAAAGAGGTGAGGAGGGACTGATCTAGGACAGTGACCATGGGGTGGTGAGGAGAGGATGGGCCTGGGAGGCACTTTATAGACTATAACTTAATGATTTACCGCATGTGGAGAAAGGAATGTGTGGAAAGGGAAATATCGAGAGTGGCTTCAGAAACTGGGTGGATGGTGGAACCATTTCTTGAGATTATATAGTAAGAGTGAACAGATTGTTGGAGATGGTGAAATAGTGACAGTGATTTCTGATTTTGACCAGTTGAGTCTGGATTTCCTAGTAAGCATTTAGATAGATGCACTCACTGGAACTAAAGACTGAGGTGTAAGCGAGACACACAGATTTAATGGCTGTCAAGGTAAAGGTGGTAAATGTGCCAGAGATGTAATGAGACAGTTGATGAAAAAGGTGTATGGAGTGAGGAGAGAAAGCCCTGCACAGAGCCCCAGGAGACACCAATGTGTAAGAGGAAGGCAGAGCAACAGATGTCCACTTCAGTGGGCTGAAAAATAATTCCCTCCAAAACATCTTAATCCTCAAAACCTGTAAATGTTACCTTACTGGAAAAACTTTTCGTAGGTGTGATTAAGTAAGGATTTTGTGATACGGAGATTGTTCTGGATTACCTTGTTAGGTGCCGTCGAGTCAGTTCCAACTCATCACGACCCTACTTACAACAGAATGAAACACTGGCCAGTTCTGCGCCATTCTCACAATCACTGATAGTTTGAGCCCATTGCTGCAGCCACTGTGTCATTGCATCTCTTTGAGGGTCTTCTTCTCTTTCACTGACTCTCTACTTTATCAAGTATGACATCCTACTCCAGTGACTGGTAACATGTCCAAATTATGTGAGACGAAGTCTTGCCATCCTTATTTCTAAGGAGTATTCAGGCTATACTTCTTCTGAGACAGATTTGTTCATTCTTCTGGTAGTCCATGGTATATTCAGTATTCTTCACCAACATTATATTTTAAATGCATCAGTTCTTCTTTGGTCTTCCTTATTCATTGTCCAGCTTTCGCATGCATATGAGGTGATTAAAAATAACATGGCTTGGGTCAGGCTCACCTTAATCCTCAAGGTGATATATTTGCTTTTAAACACTTTAAAGAGGTCTTTTGCAGCAGATTTGCCCAATGTAATATGTTATTTGATTTCTTGACTGCCACTTCCATGGGCATTGATTGTGGATCCAAGTAAAATGAAATCCTTGGCAACTTCAATCTTTTCTCCATTTATCATGACATTGCTTATTGATCCACTTGTGAGGATTTTTGTTTTATTTATGTTGAGGTGTAATCCGTACTGAAAGCTGTAGTCCTTGATTTTCATCAGTTAAGTGCTTGAAGTCCTCTTCACTTTTAGCAAGCAAGGTTGTGTTATCTGCATATCACAGGTTACTAACGAATTTTCCTCCAATTCTGATCCTGCATTCTTCTTCATATAGTCCAGCTTCTCGGATTATTTGCTCAGCATGCAGATTGAATAAGTATGGTGAAAGAATTCAACCCTGACACACACCTTTCTTGACTTTAAACCACGCAGAATCTCCTTGTTCTATTTGAACAGTTGCCTCTTGGTCTATGTACAGGTTCTTCATGTGCACAATTAAATGTTCTGGAATTCTCATTCTTAGCAATGTTATCTATAATTTGTTATGATCCAGCCAGTCGAATGTCTTTGCGTAGTCACTAAAACACAGGTAAGCATCCTTCTGATGTTCTTAGCTTTCAGCCAAGATCCATCTGACATCAGCAATGATATCCCTCATTCCATGTCCTTTTCTGAATCCGGCTTGAATTTCTGGCAGTACCCTGCCAATGTACCACTGCAATCGTTTTTGAATTATCTTCAGCAAAATTTTACTTGTGTGTGATATTAATGATATTGTTCGTTAATTTCCACTTTCTGTTGGATCACCTTTCTTTGGAATGGGCACAAATACGGATCTTTTGCTGTCGTTTGGCCAGATAGCTATCTTCTAAATTTCTTGGTCTAGTTTAGCAGGTGCTTCCAGAGTTGGATCCATTTGTTGAAAACATCTCAACTGGTATTCTGTCAATTCCCGGAGCCTTGTTTTTCACCAGAGCCTTGAGTGCAGCTTGGACTTCTTCCTTCAGTACAGTGCCTCCTGCAAAGGTTGAACATTGACCAATTCTTTTTCGTACAGTGACTCTGTGTATTCCTATCTTAGTGGTTCCAAATGGCATCACAAGTGTCCTTGCAAGAGGGAGGCAGAGGGAGATTACACATATAAAAGAAGAGGAGGCAAAGTGCCTAGGGAGGCAGAGATTGGAGTGGTGCAACCACAAGACAAGGAATGTTGGCAGCCACCAGAATGTATAAGGGGCAAGGACTGGATTCTTCAGTAGAGCTGCTGACACCTTGATTTCAGCTCAATGATACTGATTTTGGACTTTTGTCCTTCAGACTGGGAGAGAATAAATTTTGCTGTTTTATCTCACAAAGTTTGTAGTAATTTGCTACTGCAGCCACAGGAAACTGATATGTCTACAAAGAAACCAAAGGTTGGGAAGTGAACTAAGGAAGGAAAATATGTCAAGAAATAAGGACTTATTCCCTCTTCAGGAAAACTCCTTCAAAGAATTATCTGTTTTCATTCTCTTTCCCCTTTACTCCAATCAAATTTTTCTCCTCCCTGCCACCAACATTGCTTTTATCATGGTCACCAATGACCTCCACATTGCCAGGCCCAATAGTCATTTCTCAGCCTTATCTTACTAGACCCTTCAGCAACACATTCTTTTCCTTGAAATACTTGCTCCATTTAGCTTCCCTCATCTGATATTTTTATAGTTTTATTCTGGCCTTTCTCTCTCCATCTCTTTTCTTGCATCTTTCTCATATCCTCAGCCTCAAGTGTTGGAGTGCCCCAGGGCTTAGTTCTTTGGCTTCTGTTTTCTAAAGGCACTCAAGTTCTAGGTGATCTCATCCTGTCTCTTGGCTTTCAATACCATCTACCTGCTAAAGACGCCTATATTTTATTTCTAGCACAGACCACACCCTTAGCTGCCAGTCCCATTCAGTCAACTGACTTCTCTCAAATGTCTTATGTAGACAAGTTCAAAGCTGCCCTCTTGGTTCCCTTGTAAGCATGCTCCCTCTGCGGTCTTCCTCATCATTGTTCACGGCAGAAGGTATTCTTCAGTTTGCTCAGTCCAGAACTTTGGTCTGATTTCTGATTTTTTTTTTTCCTCACACCCCATATGTCAACAAATCCTGTCAGCTCTACGTTCACATTTCACAATTGGGCGTCCCCTTTGATGTCGCACTCTTCTGCGATGCACAGTCTGTACAGCCATGTGTGGCATCTTGGTGTCCAGCCACTTGCCAACACTCTTTCTGCTGCAAGGCCTTTGCACTGGTTTTCTCCTCTGCCTGGGATATGTGTCCCCTTTATGGTGTCAGGATTACTTCCTTCTTACTGTCAGGTCTCAGTTAAAAGTCAGGGAGGACTACCCGATCTAAAACAGCTCCCAGGTCTTATTTTCTACATGCCATTTGTTATGGATTGAATTGTATCCCCCTAAAATGTGTGTTGTAAATCCTAACCCCTATACATGTTGTTATAATCCCATTCGAGAATGAGTTTTCTTTGTTATGTTAAGAGGCCATATCAGTGTAGGGTATGTTTTAAGCCAGTCACCTTTGAGATATTAAAAGAAGATTAGGACAGAGAAGCAAGCAGAAATGGGGGAAGATAGATGCCATGCCACATGAAGATCACCAGGAGCCAAGGAACAGAAGCTGAAAAGCAACAGAGACCTTCCCCCAGAGCCAGCAGAGAGAGAAAGCCTTCCCCTAAAGCTGGTGCCCTGAGTTCAGACTTCTAGCCTCCTAAATTGTGAGAAAATAAATTTGTTTGTTGCAGTCACCTACTTGTGGTATTTCTGTTATAGCAGCACTAGATAACTAAGACACCATCTGTGGTGTGAGGGATCACTACCGTGTGGCCTTTCCTGTCATGGTCTTGTAACTTCCACAAAATGATTGGGCAGGACCATGCTAATAGGGTATATGGAACCCTAACAAGGGGATTGGTCAGTTTTGCCATCCTCCTGGGCTTAAAATGAGCCATCCCAGAGGCGATCTTACCATCTTACCATCACCAAGGAAGAAGAGCCAAGAGTAGTGCACGTCCTTTGGACCAGGGGTCCCTGCACTGAGAAGCTCCAGGAGAGAGAAAGAGAGTTGTAACACTGAAGATGGCAAGAAGTGGTGGCAGAGAAACAGCGACAGGAGAGACCAGCAGGAGATGGTGTGGTGGGCTTCCCCGCCCATGGAGTGAGAAAGCTGATTGCCTGTGGGCAGGAGGCTTGCTGGCAGAGTAGGGTGCCTCCAGGCACTTGGTGGAGCTAGGTTTGCCAACCCATGGAGTTAAAGCTGAGTCCCTTTGGGCTGAGGCTTACTGGCTGAGTTGGGTGCCTCTGGGTACTTACCGGCAGAGCTAAAAGAACTTTGTAACACTTGCCTGAGCAGAGCAGAGGCCAAGGGGCCAGAGAGAGGTGTGCCTGCAGGCATGGCTGAAAAGAGGCTGTCCTGATGGAAGAACTGTATTGTGAGTGTTCCTCTGTTACTTCCCTAATAAACCCCATAATCATGAGTACTGTCTCTGAGCTCTGTGTGGCCATTACAATGAATTATCAGACCCAGCAGAGAAGTAAAGCGTGCCATGGGAGGGACGGTTGGTGTCAGAATCGATAAAGAGGGCGGAGAGAGGAGGCGTGTCTGGCCTCTGCCTCATAGCAGTCAGCCTTGGGCTGTTGATCTTGATTCTCCTTCCCCTTTGTGAAGTTAAAGGAGGTCAGACGCCACCCCCAGGCCATTTTTACACCAACTATCATAACTTAGGAGCCCTGGTGGTGCAGTTTTTAAGAGCTCAACTGCTAACCAAAAGGTCAGCAGTTTGAATCCACCAGCCGCTCCTTGGAAACCCTGTGGGGCAGTTCTACTCTGTCCTGTAGGGTCGCTGTGAGTCGGAATCGACTCAACGGCAACGAGTTTGGTTTTTGGTTATCAGAATTTAATATTTTCTCATTCACTTACTAACTTACTTGCTTATCATTGGTCTCTGGCTTTGACAGCACGTGCCCCTCTTCTGTCTTGTTCACTGCTGAATCCTCAGTACCTCAGTTAGAATGTTGTCTGACACATGGTAGGTGTGCAGCAAATATTTATTAAATGAATGAACAAATAAATGAACTCTCAATGTGCTTTTTTCATACCTCTGCTCTAGCACCCCTCACATTGTAAGATGTTTAGGGGGGTGTGTGTGCACATATACCCTGATCACTCAGGAGCATTGCAGAGTATGGAGGACTGCATCTTATTCATTGTCTGCTTCTGACTACCTAACAGAAGGCCTGCAACTCATTGTTGTCCTGTTGTTGAGTGAATGATTTAATTTGAACTGTTGTTGAATGAATGATTTAGCTTGAACCTCTGATCCTTCCTCTTCTTAAAACTGAATAACTTAAATTCATGTCAGCCTTTTCTGAAATCATCTAAAATTAAAAAACTAAACAAAAGTGATTAGTTTGTAATATTTTGAAGATAGACATTTACTTTTATAATTAAAATCTTTTTGAATCTTAATTGCATAAATAGTATATGAAACTACCCTCCTTTAAAAACCCTAGGATAATGCAGTGAAAATTGACTTCCGTTTCATCAACTTCTAATCCAGGTTCCTTCTTTTCCTCCCCAGAAATAGCCATTGCTATACATCTGGTATGTATTCTTTCAGATCTTTTTTTTATACTTTTATGTGAACTCATAGAAAAAAACCACTACTTTTCGTGGCTGTGTTTTACATAAATGATGTCACATGGGTATGTAATGTTTTGAATTTGCTTCTTCACTCAACTTTGAAATATAATCATGCTGATACATGTAGGTCTAAGGCATGACTTTTACCTTCTGTAGAGTATTCCATTATATGTAATGTACTGCATTGTACATATGTAATGTGCTGGATGTTTAAGTTGTTTCCATTATTTTGTTATTGAAAACAATGCTGCAGTAAGCATCTTTGTGCATGTCTCTTTGGGCCCCTTGCAAGACTTTTTTCTGGTTATAGTCCCGGAACTGTCCTTGCTGGGCATGGAAATACTCACATTGGCATCAAACATGGCCATATGGGTGACCCTCCTCCTGAGCCTTCCCTATTCCCCAATGCTTAGTGTTGTCAGAGCTTTTAACTTTTTACCGTTATGATAGGTGTGAAAGGAGATACTGTTTTAATTTTATTTCTGTGAATACTGCTGAGGTTGAACAACTTTCACAGGTTGGTTGGTCACTCACACTTCCCGTCCTTTGCCTAGTGCGTGTTTTTTTCAAGAATTCCCTCATTGGTCTATCGTATGTGTTGCAAATATTTTGTCCACACAGCTACTTATTTTTTAACATTTTTTTAGGTGCCTAGAGAAGAATAGACAGACCTTTTAAAGTTTGGTATATTCGAATATGTCAATATTTTTCTCTTATGACTACTGCTTTTTTGCATTTTTTAGGAAGGATTTCTGCATCCCCAAGAGCACAGAGATATTCTCCTATATTTTCTTCTAAACTTTTTTTTTAAACTTCAGGTTGTTAATCTATCTGCAATCAATTTTTATTTACAGTATGAAATAACCAGTAACCAGTTGCTGTTGAGTCAACTTCATGTCAGAGTAGAACTTGATTTTCAGTGGCTGATTTTTCCGAAGTAGATTGCTAGGCCTTTCTTTTGAGGCGCTTCTGGGTAAACTTGAATCTCCAACCTTTCTGTTAGCAGCTGAGCACGTTAGGAGCCCAAAATTTATTTTTTCTCATGTGGTTAGTTTGAGAAACTAATTGTATAGTTTATTATTTCCTCACCAATTGGAAATGATACCTTTAACACAAAACATTTCACAAGTATCTGGTTCTATTTCTGAACTCCCTTTTGTTCTATTCTTTCCCCAGTAACCTGCTATTTGAATAACTGTGGCTTTATAATATTTCTTAATATTCAGTAGGAAAATTGGCCCCTCTTTGTTCTTCTTCCTTGAAATTTCGTCGACATTCCTCCGTATTTACTCTTTTTAGAATCGGTTCATTTAGTTACACAGAAAAATCTTGTTGGGGTTTTTGATATTTAAAAGAAATACCAAATACATGTGTAAACGGAAAAGTTTCACGTTGGAGACACTCGTGTCAGACGTAGGAATGATGAGGTAATGTGCATTCCCAGGAAGCAAAAGGTCAGGATGTAAGCCGTTTGTTTCCGGGAACAACGTGTTCATGGCTGCAATCATGTATAACCAAACCCGGTGGTGCCACTCAGCTAGGTGGTAACTCACTCCCTCCTAGCCAAGTGGCCTATCTTTACACTTCAAAGGACTTCAGGCTGAAGCTTATCTATAACCAGTCATTAACCCCACCTTACCTCTCCACTTGAACAGCAGAGTGCTTTCTATTTTTACTTAGTGCTGCCTAGCTCGAGCTGTATTATTCCTAAATAAAACTCTTCTTTCTTTTCTAACAGAGAAAGACTTTTCTTCTTTGACACATGTGATTGTATACTATGGTTTATTTCTAAAACCTTCCAAATATATAATTTTTCTTTTCCTGTGTATTATTCCTATTATAATAGATAAATAGGGCAGATCTGGGTCTTCTGTAACCTAAAGTCTATACAATTTAGGAGCCCTCTTTAAGAAAAATGATACAAAATTATGAGTGCAGTATTAGATGCCATGCCCTGGAAGGGGCCTTCCTGTGGAGGTGCCAGAATCTCCAGCTTTGTTAGCTTCATGGTAAACCTACCTCAGATAAGCAGCCTTACTCAGAGAGAAAGTCCTGGAAAATTGTGCCTTCACTCCCATTGGAATAACCCACTAGTTCATGACTTCCAAGCTACTTAGTTGTTGTCTGTGATAAAATAACAATTAAATCCTACTACCTTGGTTGTGTTTTCAGTTGTGTGTTACTTTACTTTTCCCTGCAATAGCACCTCACATATGAGGATCTCAGGGCACACTATGAACATTAACTAATTAAACCTCACAAAACCCTTGGGACACGGGAAAGAGAGATACAGCATCAGCTTGCCCAGTTCTGAAATGCAGCCATCTCTTGGGATAAGTGTGGCAGCTGCTTAATAATAAGCCACCACACCCCTTGACAGTTTAGCCAAGACAATTAGTCATTGTAGTTGGTAATTGTCTTGTGAACACTAGACTGGCAAACGATTAAATCACCAGGATTACTAGTTCATTGCAAATCTAATCCATTCTTTAAGATTTTAAACATTTTAGTAACTTTGTACTAATAATGAGGGAAATACATACACAATGAAGGTCAAGTTTTCTTATAGTCTTTTTTTTTTTTTAAGTACAATTTAAGAATAGGGAGTTACTGATACAAGTTTTTTTTTTTTTAAATTGTGGTGAAAATATACACAATAAAACATGCACCATCTCAACGGTTTCTTCCTGTAAACTTCAGTGACATCGATTACATTGCTTATATTGTGCAACCATTATCACTATCCTTTTCTAAATTATTCCATCACCATTAACATACACTCAGTGCCCCCTTAGCAAAAACTCCTCCTTTCCGCCTCCTTCCTACCCCTGGTAATCACTAATAATGTTTGATTTCTATATATTTGCTTATTTCATATAAGCGAGAGGATACAGTGTTTGTCTTTCTGCAACTGACTCATTTCACTCAGCGTGATGTTTTCAAGGTTCATCCTTGTGTGGCATGCATCAGGACTTCATTTTTCTTCATGGCTGAGTAGTATTCCTTTGTCTGTATATACCACATTTTATTTATCCATTCATCTGTTGACAGACATTGAGATTGTTTCCACCTTTTGGCTATTGTGAAAAGTGTTGCAATGAACATTGGTGTACAGGTTTCTGTTTGCTTCTGGACAAGGAAAAGCGCTTCTTTTGGTTATGTATGTAGGATTGGGATTGCTGGGTCATATGGTGGTTCTGTGTTTGACTTTGAGGAACCGCTAAACTGTTTTCCACGGTGGCTGCACCATTTTACATTCCCATCAGCAACGGATGAGAGTTCCAGTTTCTCTGCAACCTCACCAACACCTATTGTTTTCTGCTTTTTTGATCATTGCCATTCTAATGGGAGTGAGGTGGTATCTCGTGGTGCTTTTGATTTGCATCTGCCTAATGGCTAATGATGTTGAGCGTCTTTTCATGTGCTTATCGGCCACTTGAATATCCTCTTTGGTGAACTGTAAGTTTAAGTCCTTTGCCCATTTTTTTTATTGGGTTGTTGGTCTTTTTTTTATTAATAATATAAGTATTTTTTCATTCCAAAGTTTGCTGCTTGCAGTTACCAGGGTGAGTGTTGGGGGTGGGGAAAGAAAACTTAATGCTAAGGGACACTGAGCTTCTGTTAAGGATGATGGTATAATTTCAGAACAGATAAAGGTGATGGTTGAACAACATGATGAACATAATTAATGTCACTGGATTGTATGTGTGAAGATTGTTGAAATGTCAAATGTTTTGTTGCATATATATTTATCACAATAAAAAAAGTTTGCTGCTGAGCATAACTAATCAATGAAGATGGAAGTCAGATAGAGATTACCTTCGTGGGGGATCTTGACTGGGCCTTCCTGGTGCTGGAAATGTTTTGAATATTCATCAGGGTGGTTTTTACATGGGTGTAGACGCACGTAGAAAGTCACCGAGCTGTACATGTTCCTGCGTATATATTATATCTCAATAACAAAGTAAAACCAAAAACCAAACCAGTTAACCTTTAGTCACTTCCTACTCATGGCTACCCCATGTGTGTCAGAGTAGAACTGTGCTCCATAACAGTTTCAGTAGCTGATTTTTCAGAAGTAGGCTGCCAGGCCTTTCTTCTAAAGCACCTCCGGGTGGGCTCAAACTCCAGCCTTTCCGTTAGCAGCCAAGCGTTAACCGTTTGCACCACCCGAGGACTCCGTAACAAAGTCAGTCCATCCAAAAAGCATGCAGCCCTTGTCATTCTGAGGGCACTGGAGCCCCCAAGTAGACTACCTGAACGTTTTTATAGGTGCAGGACGTATTCAGGAGCTAGAGACGCGTTACATTTTATTCCCCCAAAGCATCTCTCTTCTGAAGAAGAATTGTAAGTCCTATGGCCTCTCTTCTCCTGAGATGCCCTCTTTCTGCCAAAAGAGCTGCCCGCTATGCTGGCCGTGATTCTCACTGTACCTTCAGCATTCTGCACCTCTCCATCCAGGCCCTTCACACCTCTCTGGACATCTCATTTTTCTCTTGTGGTTTCATTCTATTTCATCTCTTATGTCTTTGCAAGAAGAGGACTAGGCACTAGTTAGTAACCTGGTGACTTGGGGCTGAGAGGTGCCTGCAGGGGTTGCTGCCGAGGTTGGCACTTGAGGGTCACAGTGGGAGAGGAGGAGGTAGAGGGGCTGCCCGCTGCCCTGGCAATGAGATGATTAAAGCAGGAAGGCAGAGCAGCATGCCGCGCTGGCAGCGGTGGCCCGGGGGCCTTAAGCCGGCGCTGGTCCCTCTGGCATTCCTGGCAGCCATGCAGAGGAGGGGCAGCTGCTGGGCAGGGCGTCTTAGGGCTGCTTAGAGCTGAGGCCCAAAGGCTGAGAGCAGATGTCACAGCTCAGAAACCCCCTCAGAGCAGAGTGAGCATTGGGTGAGCCAGAGAAGGAAGGCACAGGCCTTCCTGCAGCGAGTGACATCATCTCTAAAATCACCCTCCGTAGGCATGGAATGTTTCACAAAAACCAAGAAATAAAAAGAAAAACGGAAGGAGAGGAGGGGGTAAAGGGGACTTTTTAAGCAAAATGAGAAGTATTTTTGTTCTACTTTAATTTTGAGTGAGGGTTAAGATACTCAAAGACGACCCTGCTTATTGACATTTCAGAATATGTTACAGTACAACAGTAATGCTCAGCTCCAGTCCTTCTTGCTTAGAAAATAGAACAATGAAAATAGCGGCTGCTGTCAGCCACATGTTCACGGTATTTTCTAACAAGTGTCCGTGTTGCACAGTCACTGCGAGGACCTCCTGAGCGCCAGGCCCAGGTTAGCTGCGCACGCTGTTTTAGCTGCACACTCCCCTAGGATGAGGCATGGCTCTATCTCCGCTGTGTACACAAGGCAGCTGGGGCTCCGAGAGGCCTCCAGATGTGCCCAGCGTCCCGTCTCAGGGTCAGATTGGGGTGGCTGCAAAGCCCTGCCCCTCCTGCCTCTGTACGGCCCTCTGAGCTAGAACTCTCACTTACGCTGCAGCGTAAAAGCACACTCTCATGCTGTCTCCAGTTTGTCATTGTGCAGGACTTACCATCCATTTTATGTCCTTATTCCATTCTTTTTCTCTAAGATGCTGAGCTCAGGAGTAGCAGCCAGGGTTCCCAGAAAACCACGGAGGAGCACCTGAAATCTCTCTCCCCTGATGGCGTGGAAAGCATCCAGGTAGCGGAATTGCTCGCCCACACCCGGGTGCGGTGGTGGGCTGGGGACGACCTGTGATGTTGTGGCACGTTTCCTTGGTGCTGAGGGCCTTAGAGGTTCTCTAACGTCTGCTGCACAAAGTGCTTCGCTGGCACTAAGGCTGGGAGTCCAGGGGGCCCAGGAAGAAGAGGGCCCAGGAGCTCATGATAGACAAAGCCTCACTCCCTGGTGGCGCAGTGCTTAAGAGCTCCTCTGCTAACCAAAAGGTTCAAATCCACCATCCACTCCTTGGAAACCCTATGGGGCAGTTCTACTCTGTCCTACAGAGTCCGCAATGAGTCGGAATCGACTTGACAACAGAGTTTGGTTTTTCGGTGTTGATATGATCAAAATTCAGTTCAGCACGGAAGTCCACGCCTTCTCTGCCTTCCTCACTACCCTTTCCCCAATTCCAGGAGGCTCAGGCAGAGAAAGCTGCTCGTTGTAAAGTGACTTAGGAAGTTCATACTTTCTGAAAAGTCATACCCACTATCCACATACTCAAGTGAGACCGTGTTTACCTTCCTGCCCTGGTTGACCCCTGAAAACTAAAGAAGCTCCAACCACAGCTTCTGGGAGGCCTTTAGCGCCTCCTTGTCTCTGTCCAACCTCAGCAGGAGCCCTGCCCCCTCCTGCTGTCAGCAAGATGTGGACAGAGCATTGTGCTTGCTCTGTTGCACCCCGACCTTCATAAAGAAGGGGAGAAGCCATTCCAAAAGAGTCTCAGATCAGCCACATTAGAAGTGAAACAGGATTTGGCAGACGAGCCAGGAATCACAGCATCACTCCATCTCTGCCAGCCTCTGACCACCAACAGATTCCCAGTAATGCCAGTGCCCACACTGACTGGGCCCTGGGTCCTCGCATGGTCCCGCAGGCCTCAGGGTGCGTCCCTGTGTCCTTGGGAACGAGGACCCGCAGGTTGGCCTCCTCTTCAGAAGGCCTCACCAAGGGGGAGGGGCAGGATTGGGGAGAACGGGCTTCCTTCCAGGTTAATTTTGTGAGGCTGTGTATGACCAGAATACCAAGGCATGTCCCCCCACACAGCTCCTTCAGCTTCTGGTCCTACGACTCCTCCATCCAGTTGGGCCCAGGGCCCATTTCTTTATCTTTTTTTCCTATTTTTTTTAATTGTACTTTATTTAGATGAAAGTTTACAGAACAAACTAGCTTCTTATTAAACAGTTGGTACATTTATTGTTTTGTAGCATTGGTTACCAACCCCACGACATGTCAACCCTCTCCCTTTTCAACCTTGGGTTCCCTATTACCAGCTTTCCTGTCCCTTCCTGCCTTTTAGTCCTTGCCCCTGGGCTGGTGTGCCCCTTTAGTCTTGTTTTGTTTTATGGGCCTCTCTAATCTTTGGCTGAAGTGTGAACCTCAAGAGTGACTTCATTACTGAGCTAAAAGGGTGTCCAAGGACCATACTCTCGGGGTTTCTCCAGTCTCTGTCAGTCCAGTAAGTCTGGTCTTTTTTTGTGAGTTAGAATTTTGTTCTACATTTTTCTCCAGCTCTGTCCAGGACCCTCTATTGTGATCCCCGTCAGAGCAGTCAGTGGTGGTAGCTGGACACCATCTAGTTGTACTGGACTCAGTCTGGGGGAGGCTGTGGTAGTTGTAGTCCATTAGTCGTTTGGACTAATATTTCCCTTGTGTCTTTAGTTTTCTTCATTCCCCCTTGCTCCTGACAGGGTGAGACCAGTGGAATATCTTAGATGGCCACTCACAGACTTTTAAGACTCTAGATGCTACTCACCAAAGTAGAATGTAGAACATTTGCTTTATAAACTATGTTATGCCAATTGAGTTAGATGTTCCCCGAGACCATGGTCCCCACACCCCCTTAGCCCAGTAATTCAGTCCCTCAGGGAATTTGAATGTGTCCATGGAGCTTCCATGACCTAGCCTTGGACAAGTTGTGCTGGCTTCCCCAGTATTGTGTACTGTCTTACCCTTCACCACAGTTACCACTTATCTATTGTCTATTTAGTGTTTTTCCATCCCCACCCCTCCCCTCCCTTGTAACCATCAAAGATTGTTTCTTTTTGTGTGTAAATCTTTTTGTGAGTTTTCATTGTATTGCTCTCATACAATATTTGTCCTTTTGTAAATTGACTTATTTCACTCAGCATAATGCCCTCCAGATTCATCGATGTTGTGAGATGCTTCACAGATTCATCGTTGTTCTTTATCATAGCATAGTACTCCATTGTGTGCCTGTACCGTAGTTTGTTTATCCATTCATCTGTTGATGGGCACTTAGGTTGTTTCTGTCTTTTTGCTATTGTGAACAATGCTGTGATGAACATGGGTGCGCATATGTCAATTTGTGTGATGGCTGTTTTTTCTCTAGGATACATTCCTAGGAGTGGGATTGCTGGATCATATGGTATTTCTATTTCCACCTTTATAAGAAAGCACCATATCATTTTCCAAAATGGTTGTACCATTTTGCATTCCCACCAGCAGTGCATAAGAGTTACAATGTCCCTGAAACCTCTCCAACATTTGTTATTTTCTGTTTTTTTGATTCCTGCCAGTACTGCCGGGATGAGATGGTATCTCATTGTGATTTTGATTTGTATTTCTCTAATGGCTAGTGATCATGAGCATTTCCTCATATGTCTGTTAGCCACTTGAATGTCTTCTTTGGTGAAGTGTCTGTTCATTTCTTTTGCCCATTTTTAAATTAGATTATTTGTCTTCTTGTTGTAGAGGTGTTGGCTTTTCCTGTAGATTAT
This sequence comes from Trichechus manatus latirostris, assembly GCF_000243295.1. Taxonomy (NCBI): domain Eukaryota; kingdom Metazoa; phylum Chordata; class Mammalia; order Sirenia; family Trichechidae; genus Trichechus; species Trichechus manatus. The sequence continues at coordinate 7,814,350 of NW_004443978.1, read as the reverse complement.
GGAGATTAGATCTTTATTGGATTTGTCATAGCCAAAAATGTTCTCCCAGTCTGTAGGTTTTCTTTTTACACTTTTGTTGAAGTCTTTTGATGAGCCTAGTTGTTTAATTTTTATAAGATTCTAAGTTATGTAGCTTATCTTCTGGGAGTTTGTATGTTGTTAGTTATGGTTTGTATCCTGTTAATGCTGTGTATTAGGGCCTCTAGCATTGATCCTATTTTTTCTTCTATGATCTTTATAGTTTTGGGTTTTATATTTAGGTCTTTGATACATTTTGAATTAGTTTTTGTGTATGGTGTGAGGTATGAGTCCTGTTTCATTTTTTTGCAGATGGACATACAGTTTTGCCATCACTATTTGTTAAAAAGATTGTCTTTTCCCCATTTGGTGGACTTTGGGCCCTTGTCGAAGATCAGGTGACCTTAGGTGGTTGGATTTACATCTAGGTTCTCAATTCTGTTCCACTGGTCAATGTATCTGTTGTACCAGTACCAGGCTGTTCTGACTATCGAAGCTGTCTTCTGAGGTCAGGTAGTGCGAGTCCTCCTTCTTTATTCTTCTTCAATAGTGCTTTATTAATCCAGGGCCTCTTCCCTTTCCATATGAGGTTAATTGTTAGCTTTTCCATGTCTTTAAAGAATGTAGTTGGTATTTGGATCAGGATTGCACTGGATTTGTGGATTGCTTTGGGTAGAATTGTCATTTTCACAATGTTGAGTCTACCTATCCATGAGCATGGTATGTTTTTCCATTTATGTAGATTTCTTTTGGTTTCTTGCAGTAGTGGTTTGTAGTTTTCTTTGTATAGGTCTTTTACATCCCTAGCTAGATTTATTCCGAAGTATTTTATTTTTTTAGGGGCTATTATAAATGGTATTATTTTCCTGATTTTCTTTTCATTGTTCTCTTTATTGGTGTATAGGAATCCAACTGATTTTTGTAAGTTTATCTTGTATCCTGCTACTCTGGTGAATCTTTCTATTAGTTCCAGTAGTTTTCTTGTGGAGTCTTTAGGGTTTTCTATGTATAGTATCATATCTTCTGCACATACGGACAGTTTATTTCTTCCTTACCAATTTGGATGCTCTTTATTTCTTTTTCTTGCCTTATTGCTCTACCTAGGACTTCCAAGACAATGTTAAATAGGAGTGGAGATAAAGGGCATCCTTGTCTTGTTCCTGTTCTCGAGGGGAATGTTTTCAACCTCTCTCCATTAAGAATGATGTTGGCTGTTGGTTTTGTATAGATGCCCTTCATTATGTTGAGGAATTTCCCTTCTATACCTATTTTATTGAGAGTTTTTAATAGGAATGGGTTTTGGACTTTGTCAAATGCCTTTTCTGCGTCAATTGAGATGATCATGTGATTCTTTCCTTTTATTTATGTGGTGGATTGCGTTGATTGATTTTCTAGTTTTGAACCACCCTACTTGGTCGTGGTGTATTATTTTTTGATATGTTGCTGAATTCTATTGGCTAGAATTTTGTTGATAATTTTTGCATCTATATTCATGAGAGATATTGGTCTGTAATTTTCTTTTTTTGTGGCGTCTTTGCCTGGTTTTGGTATCAGGTTTATGCTGGCTTCATAGAATGAATTCAGAAGTGTTGCTTCCTTTTCTGTGTTCTGAAACAGTTTGAGTAGTACTGGTGTAAGCTCTTCTCTGAATGTTTGTTAGAATTCTCCAGTGAAGACATCTGGGCCAGGGCTTTTTTGTGTGTGTGTTGGGAGTTTTTTTTTTTTTTAATTACCTTTTCAATCTCTTCCCTTGCTATGGGTCTGTTCAGATTTTCAACATCATTTTGTGTTGTTTTGGGTAGGTAGTGTGTTTCTAGAGATTTGTCCATTTCCTCTAGGTTTTCAAGTTTGTCAGAGTATAGTTTTTCATAGTACTCTTTTATGATCCTTTTTATTTCAGTTGAGTCTGTTGTAATGTCCCCCATTTCATTTCTTATTTGGGTTATTTGCATCCTGTCCTGTTTTTCTTTTGCAGGACCCATTTCTGAGTCCAGGATGAGGCAGGTACAGTGCTGTTCCTTCCAGGACTCCAGGCCCCTCTTCTCTGTTGTTCTCATTTTTACCTCAGGGGAAAAAAAAAAAAATTCTTTTTGTCCATGAACTCACATAAGGAAAATCTTGGGAAGAAGGGGAAGGAGAAGGGACCGAGTCTTAGCTCTAGGCCACCTGATTGTCTACACTGATTTTCACACTGTTTCTGCATTCTGATGCCCAAAACCACAAAGAATCCAAACTGTAGCTGGTCAGAGGTCGCATTCCAAGCGCTCACTGTTCTCTGTGAGAAGGTCGGGTACTTACCAGACCAGCACTCTGCTAGGTGCTGAGGGTGCCCATGAGACCAGAACACAGCCCTGTCCTTCAAGAAGGTTGCAGGATGGCAAGTAAGAGGAGAGACCCCAAATTCAGTACGTGGAGAGAAGAATGGAAAACATGTCAGAGGAGAGGACTGAGGGGACACCTGGGCTTTTTAAGGCAGGTTGTAGGGCATGGGTTAGAGTGAGGGAAATGAAGCTGATGAATGTAATTAATTAAAAAAAAAACAAGCTTAGTGAAGGGTCTGTCACTTCTGGCAGAGATGGAGTAACAGAGATTGGATTTGCCCTCCTGCCTGAAACAATAAAAAAGTAGCAAAATATATGAAACAACAGTTTTCAAGACATTGATTACCAGGCTACAAAGGACAGAGATGCCTGAGAGCTGAGAGAGGTTCCAGACCACAGCATCGGGAGAGAGAAACCAGTGGGAGCCGAGTGGACTCCCCAAGTTGAAGAGTCAGATCTGTAAGTACAGGGAGACTAAAGCCACTAAAGTCTGCAGGACCGAGGAGCAATCAGAGAGGAGAGAGCTTCAGAGAGGGAGGACTCAGAGATCAACAGAAGACACTCTTGAGTATTCAGCTGAATACTCATCAGTGTATGTGGGTGAGGAATGTACTTGAGGTCAGGCCAAGGAAAGACCCACCTGAAAGGATTAGCGTTAACGGTGCCCAGTGCTCCTCCAAGGCCAGGAGCAGTGCCTTTCTCTACCAGCCACACTGGAAAACCTCACGATTCACAAAGCATCAGGAGAATACACAGAATAGTCTAGCCTTAGGAGTGGGGAATGATTAGCTCTAGACAGAGTATTGCTGTAGTTCTAACAAATCTCTAAAGCAAGAACCAAAAGGATCAAGCTGTTTCCAGGTAACTTAACTGAGTCCCAGAACAAAGCTCAAGGATATTTTTAGGAATACAAAATTATCCAGCATGCAACTAGGTAAAATTTACAATGTTTGGAATCCAATAAAAAATCACCAGGCATTAAAAAAAAACCAGGTATATACGGCCCATAAGATGGAGATAAATCAATTAATTGAAACCAACCCAAATCCAAGACAGATGTTAGAATTAGTGGACAAGAGCATTAAAAAGGTTATTATAACTATATTCCATGTGTTCCAAAAGTTAAGGAGAGACAGAATGTTTAAAAAGACCCCAAATCAAACTTCTAGAAATACAAACTACAATGTATGAGATAAAAAAATACACTGGACATGATTAATGACAGATTATATATTGTAGAAGAAAAGATTAGTGAACAGAGAAAAATGAGAATAAAAAAAAAATCAGTGTACTACTGAGTTGTGGGAAAACTTCAAGCACTTAATATATGTGTAATTGGAGTCCCTGAAGAAGAGGAGAGAAAGGTTGGGACAGATAAAATACTCAAAGAGAGAATGACTGAAAAATTTCCAAATTTGATGAATAAATCCACAGGTACAAGAATCTCAACACACTCCAAGCACAAAAAACATGAAGAAAACTGTACCAAAGCCCATCAAATTCATATAGCAGAAAATTTTAGCAAATTGAACCCGACTATAATATATTACAACCAAGTGAGGATTACCTTGGGAATGCAAGATTGGCGTAACATGCCAAAATCAATTGATGTAATTCACCATATTAACAAACTAAAAAAGAAAGCCATGTGTTTATATCATAGATGCAGAAAAAACATTTGAAAATTCAACATTAATTCCTCATAAAAACTCTCAGGAAACTAGAAGAGAACATTCTCAGTTTGATAAAGGTTATTTATGAAAAACCTTTAGCTAACATCATACTTAATGGTGAATAATGGAATGCTTTCCCCCCTAAGGTCAGAAGAAGACAAGGATATCTGCTTTCACCACTTCTGTTCGGAATTTTACTGGTGGTTGGAGTCAGCTCAAAAAGGGAAGGGCAAGAAGTAAAAGGCACTCAGACTGGAAAGGAAGGCTTATAGTCATCTTTTATTCACAGATAATGTGATTGTCTATGTAGGAAATCTGATGAATCTATAAAAAAAGTTACTATAATAAGAGAACTTAGCAAGGTTAGTAAATATATATAAAATTAATATGCAAAAATCAATTGTATCTCTATATAGTATCAATGAACAGCAATCAGAAAATAAATACCATTTATAATAGTACAGATATATGAAACAGAGATAAATCTGACAAAAGATTTTTAAGACCTGTACACTAAAAACTACAAAATATTTCTGAGAGAAATTAAAGGAGAACTAAATAAATGGAGAGATACACTGAGTTCATGGGTTGGAAGACTCAATATTGTTGAGATGCCAGTTCTTCCCAAATTGATCTGTAGATTTAATTCAATTCCAAAGAAAGTTCCTGCAGGAACCTTTGTAAAAATTGAAAAACTGGTTCCAAAATTCATATGGAAATGGAAAGTACCTAGAATAGCCAAAATAACTTTGAAAAGACTGGTGAATATGTTCATTATCTTTATTGTGATGATATTTTCATGGGTACATATAGAAGTCAAGGCTTTTCAAAAGTATTTACATATATTTATATAATACAATAAATTACATACACTCTTTAAGTACATGTAATTTATGGTATATCAATTATACCTCAATAAGACTATTTAAAAAAAATGCAGCTTTCAAGTTACACAGAAGAACAAGAATAATAGAATAATAACTAACATCTACAGAGAATTTAGGCAATATCGGCACTGTGCTAAGCATACCTATCTGTCTATCTCTCTATTTCCATCTCTCTATTTTATCATCATAACAACCTTACACGGTAGACATTGTTATTATCCCTTTTTACAGATAAGGAAACTGAGGCTGCATAACTTTCTCCATGTCAGACTGTCAGTAAGCAGCAGAGTCAGGATTTGAGCCCAGGCAGCTTGCTTCAGAGCCTGGTCTTGAACCACTGTGGTGTTGATTAATTCTTTTGTCTCGCCATTGTCATTGAAGGGAAAACTTGCTGAAGAAGCTGTGACTGAGGAACTTCTCTCAACAAGTCAAAGTAACTATGGTAGTGACATGGAGGTAAGGTTTGAGCAGGGCCTTTGCATGCTGCTGGTGTACCTCACATGATTCACACTCCCCATGCCTCTCTCTACCGGTTTATTTTTACCACCTTCTTTAAGAGCTTCTCCCCAAAGCCTCCCGATTAACTTGTACTCCCATGTGATTAATCCTTTATTCTATATCCACTGCACAGCTTAGACCCAAAGTTACATTTTCTATATCAATTATTTGCAACAAATTTAGCAAGTTCAGTTTTCTCTCTTTGTCCCATTGCCCAAAGAGAAAAGCATTTTGAAGGGAAAAAAAGTGTGTTAATTTCTCCAACTATGTATGTCATGTGCTCACTCATATACTCATAGACATACCTACATGCATTGGATATAATTCATATACATTCCAAGGTCCAGGAACTGCTTCCTCCTGGTATAGATTCAGGTTTGGGGTGGTATCTCAGAATGAATCATTTTCCTCTAACTTAATCATAGCACCTTCTTTGTTGCCCCTGAGATGAGGACAGACTGGGCTCAGTGTGGATGCCGGGTGGCTGTGGCAATTAGACCTGTCCTGGTTTCCACCTCACCACCAAACTTAGTTCTGGAACTGTCTGGGCAGCCCCAAGATCCGAACATTCTTGTATCACAAAATCAGAATGAAACCTCTCTTGGGGAAAGAGGTATTTTGCTTATGGAAATAGTATGTATATAAACACTACCATGCTCTAATTTCTATCCAGTGATGTGGTTAAATATGGATCATGTAACAAAAGTCAACTAAAACTGTTTGTTTTCTGGCCTTTATGTAAGAACTTATTTAATCATCTTGTAAATTTTGAGTGTCTCATTAAGAACATCTCCTTAAAATTAGGCCTGGTTCGTCAGGAGGAGTTGTTCCAGGTGAGACATTCACACCTGTCCTGGTGTAATGTAGGCATGATGCAGCTCCTAGCCCATTAAATTGGAGAAGATGAATAGGATTTCCATTTGGTTCTTCATCTCTCCTTGCTTTAGGACATAGAAAAACTCAGCAGAATTTCCGTTGATGAGGAGGTAGACTATGAGGTCAACAGCAAGAGTTCAGCTTCTGTCTTACTGCAGGAGGAGATATGCAACTTCCGCCCCACCTACCGGGGAGCATCGGCTGCTTTTTGTATTCAGCTGTTTTGTATTGATGAGAAACACGAAGCAAGGCAAGTTCTAACCAGGTTTTCTAGTATGTTAAGACTTCCTCATGGCAGCAGTGGCCTGACATTCTTATCTTGCAGAGCCAACACATCATAACCTCCTGGAGGACTTTTTTAAAAATATGGATTCCTGGGCCCCATTCCCAAAGATCATGGACTGTAACATTTGGGTCAGGCTTACAGACCTGGGCAAGAGAGTCGCAGGGTCTGGCTCACCTATGCAGCAGCTGGCGATCTGGAAAAGTATCCCTCACAAAGCCACATGCTGCTCCCCACCCTCTACAGTTTGCATTTTGTGGAGACTTTGAATTTGAGTTGCTGCTTGTCTGGAGTCTTTTGGTTCCCAGTGACAGAAAATGCAACCCAAACTGGCTTTCAAAACATGGAGGTTTTTTTCTTTTTTTTTTTTAAATTGTGCTTTAGGTGAAGGTTCACAGAGCAAATTAGTTTCTCATTAAACATTAATACACCTATTGTTTTGTGACATTGTTTGCCAACCCCAAGACGTGTCAACACTCTCCCCTTCTCAAACCTGGGGTCCCGGTTTCCGTTCATCTAGCTTTCCTGTCCCCTCCTGCCTTCCCATCCTTGCCCCTGGGCTGGCTTGCCCATCTGGTATCTTATACATAGTTGAGCTACGTGTATTGTTCGTTTTATGTTGTTGCTGTTGTTAGGTGCATCAGATCGGTTCCTACTCATAGCGACCCCATGTACAACAAAACAGAACACTGCCCACTCCTGTGCCATCCTCACAATCTGTTATGCTTGAGCCCATTGTTGCAGCCACCGTGTCAATCCATCTCATTGAGGGTCTTCCTCTTTTTTGCTGACCCTCTACTTTACCAACAGCAGATGTCCTTCTCTAGGGACTGATCCCTCCTGATAACATGTCCAAAGTATGTGAGACATACTCTTAACATCCATGCTTCTAAAGAGCATTCTGGTTGTACTTCCTCCGAGACAGATTTGTTTGTTCTTTTGGCAGTCCACGGTATATTGAATATTCTTCGCCAACACCACAATTCAAAGGTATCAATTCTTCTTGGGTCTTCCTTATTCATTGTCCAGCTTTCGCATGCATATGAGGCGATTGAAAACACCATGGCTTGAGTCAGGTGCACCTTAGTCTTCAAGGTGACATCTTTGCTTTTTAACACTTTAAAGAGATCTTTTGCAGCAGATTTGCCCAGTGCAATGTGTCATTTGATTCTTGACTGCGGTTTCCATGGGTGTTAATGGTGGATCCAAGTAAAATGAAGTCCTTGACAACTTCAGTATTTTCTCCTTTTATCATGATGTTGCTTATTGATTCAGTTGTGAGAATTTTTGTTTTCTTTATGTTGAGGTGTAATCAATACTGAAGGCTGTGGTATGGATTTCATCAGTAAGTGCTTCAAGTCCTCTTCACTTTCAGGAAGCAAGGTTGTGTCATCTGCATAACACAGGTTGTTAATGAGTCTTCCTCCAGTCCTGATGCCGTTTTCTTCTTCATATCGTCCAGCTTCTTGGATTATTTGGTCAGCATACAGATTGAATAAGTATGGTGAAAGCATGCAACTCTGGCACACACCTTTCCTGACTTTAAACCACGTAATATCCCCCTTTTCTATTTGAACGATTGCCTCTTGATCTATGTACAGGTTCCTTGTGAGCATGATTAAGTGTTCTGGAATTCCCATTCTTCACAAAGTTATCTATAATTAGTTATGATCCACACAGTTGAATGCCTTTGCATAGTCAATAAAACACAGGTCAACACCTTTCTGGTATTCTCTGCTTTCAGCCAGGATCCATCTGACATCAGCAATGATATCCCTGATTCCACGTCTTCTGAATCTGGCTTGAATTTCTGGCAGTTCCCTGTCGTACTACTGCAGCCACTTGTGAATGATCTTCAGCAAAATTTTATCTGTGTGTGATATCAATGATGTTGTTCAATAATTTCTACATTCAGGTGGATCACCTTTCTTGGGAATAGGCGTAAATATGGATCTCTTGTAATTGATTGGCCAGGTAGCTGTCTTCCAAATTTCTTGGCATAGATGAGTGAGCACTTCCAGAGCTGTGTCTTTTTGTTGAAACATCTCAGTGGATATTCTGTCAATTCCTGGAGTCTTGTTTTTCACCAATGCCTTCAGTGCAGCTTGGACATCTTCCTTCAGTACCATTGGTTTCTGATCATACGCTGCCTCCTGAAATGGCTGAAAGTTGACCAGTTCTTTTTGGTATAGTGGCTTTGTGTATTCCTTCCATCTTCTTTTGATGCTTCCTACGTCGTTTAATATTTTCCCCATAGAATCCTTCAATATTGCAATTCGAGACTTGAAGTTTTTCCTCAGTTCTTTCAGCTTGAGAAATTCCGAGCTTGTTCTTCCCTTTTCGTTTTCTATCTCCAGGTCTTTGCACGCGTCGTTATAATACTTTACTTTGTGCTCTCTAGCCACCCTTCGAAATCTTCTGTTCATTTCTTTTACTTCATCATTTGTTCCTTTTGCTTTAGCTTCTTGACATTCAGGAGCAAGTTTCAGAGTCTTCTGACATCCATTTTGGTCTTTTCTTTCTTTCCTGTCTTTTTAATGATTTCTTGGCTTTCTTCATGTATGATGTCCTTGATATCATTCCACAACTCATCTGGTCTTCGGTCATTGGTGTTCAGTGGGTCCAATCTATTCTTGAGATGGTCTCTAAATTCAGGTGGGATATATTCAAGGTCATACTTTGGCCCTCATAGACTTCTTCGAATTTTCTTCAGTTTCAACATGAACTTACATATGAGCAATTGATGGTCTGTTCCACAGTCGGTTCCTGGCCTTGTTCTGACTGATGATATTGAGCTTTTCCATTGTCTCTTTCCACAGATGTAGTGGATTTGATTCTTGTGTATTCCATTCTGGCGAGGTCCATGTGTATGGTTGCCATTTATGTTGTGGAAAAAAGGTATTTGCAATGAAGAATTCATTGGTTTTGCAAAATTCTATCATGCAATCTCCGGTGTCGTTTCTACCACCAAGGCCGTATTTTCCAACTACCAATCCTTCTTCTTTGTTTCCAACTTTCGCATTCCAATCACCAGTAATTATCAATGCATCTTGATTGCATGTTTGATGAATTTCAGACTGCAGAAGTTGGTAAAAATCTTAAATTTCCTCATCTTTGTCATTAGTGGTTGGTGCATAAATGTGAATAATATTATTAACTGGTCTTACATGTATGTGTATAGGTATTATCCTGTCACTGACAGTGTTATGCTTCAGGATAGATCTTGAAATGTTCTTTCTGAGGATGAATGTGATACTACTCCTCTTCAATTTGTCATTCCTGGCATAGTAGACCATATGACTGTCCAATTCAGAATGACCAATACCAGTCCATTTCAGCTCACTAATGTCTAGGATATCAATGTTTATGTGTTCCATTTCATTTTTGACACTTCCCAGTTTTCCTATATTCATACTTTGTACATTCCACATTCTGATTATTAATGGTTGTTTTGCAGCTGTTTCTTGTCATTTTGAGTCATGCCACATCAGCAAATGAAGGCCTGGAAGCTGGACTCCATCCATGTCATTAAGGTCGACTCTACTTTGAGGAGGCGACTCTACTTTGAGGAGGCAACTCTTCCCCAGTCGTCTTTTGAGTGCCCTCCAACCTGAGGGAATCATCTTCCAGCACTATATCAGACAGTGTTCTGCTGCTATTCATAAGGTTTTCACTGGCTAATTCTTTACAGAAGTAGACTTCCACGTCCTTCTTCCTAGTCTGTCTTAATCTGGAAGCTCAACTGAAACCTGTCTGCTACGGGTGACCCTGCTGGTATTTGAATACTGGTGGCATAGCTTCTAGCATCACAGCAACACAAAAGCCCCCACAGTACAACAAACTGACAAACACTTGAGGGGTTTGTTTTATAGGCCTGTCTAATCTTTGGCTGAAGGGTGAACCTCAGGAGTGACTTCAGTACTTAGTTAAAAGGGTGTCCAAGAGCCATGCTCTTAGGGATCTTCCCGTATTTGTCAGACCAGTAAGTCTGGTCTTTTTTTTGTGAGCTTGAATTTTTTCTACATTTTTCTCCAGCTCTATCTGGCACCCTCTACTGTGATCCCTGTCAGAGTAGTTGGTGGTGGTAGTAGGCACTATCTAGTTGTGCTGGACTCAATCTGGTGGAGGCTGTGGTAGGTATGGTCCATTAGTCCTTTGGGCTAATCTTTCCCTTATGTCTTTAGTTTTCTTCATTCTCCTTTGCTCCAGACAGGATGGGACCAATGGAGTATCTTAGATGGCCGCTCACAAGCTTTTAAGACCCCAGACACTACTCACCAAAGTAGGATGTAGAACATTTTCTTTATAAACTATGTTACGCCAGTTGAGCTAGATGTTCCCCGAGACCATGGTCTCTAGCCCTCAAGCTTGTAACTTGGTCCCTCAGGGAGTTTGGATGTGTCTATGAAGCTTCTATGACTTTGCCTTGGTGAAGTTGTGCTGAATTTCCCAGTATTGTATACTGTCTTACTCTTCACCAAAGTTACCACCTATCTATTGTCTAGTTAAGAGTTTTTCCCTCCCCACTCCTCTCCTGTCTCCTAACCAACAAAGATTGTTTTTTTCTGTTTGTAAACCTTTTCATGAGTTTTTATAATAGTGATCTCATACAATAATTTTCCTTTTGTGATTGACTTATTTCTCTCTGCATAATGCCCTCCAGATTCATCCATATTGTGAGATGCTTTGCAGATTCATCATTGTTCTTTATCATTGCCCAGTATTCCATTGTGTATTTGTATCGTATCGTAGTTTATCCATTCATTCTTTGATGGACACTGAGGTTGTTTCCATCTTTTTGCTATTGGAATAATGCTGCTGCAGTGAACATGGTTGTGCATATGTCTGTTTGTGTGATGGCTCATATTTCTCTAGGGTATGTTCCTAGAAGTGAGATTGCTGGAGCATATGATATTTCTGTTTCTAGCTTTCTAAGAAAGTGCCATATTGTTTCCCAAAATGGTTGTACCGTTTTACATTCCCACCAGCAGTGCTTAAGAGTTCCAATCTCCCCGCAGCCTTTCCAACATTTGTTATTTTCCATTTGTTAGTTTTTTTGATTCGTAACAGTAATGTCAGGGTGAGATGGTATCTCATTGTGGTTTTGATTTGCATTCCTCTAATGGCTAGTGATTGCAAGCATTTCTTCATGTGTCTGTTAGTTGCTTGAATGTCTTCTTTGGTGAACTGTCTGTTCATATCCTTTGCCCATTTTTTAATTGGATTATTGTCTTTTTGTTGTAGAGGTGTTGGATTTTCCTATAGATTTTAGAGATTAGAACTTTGTCGTATATGTCATAGCCAAAAATGTTTTCCCAGTCTGTAGGTTCTCTTTCTACTCTTTTGGTGAAGTCTTTTGATGAGCCTGAGTGTTTAATTTTTAGAAGATCCCAGTTATCTAGCTTATCTTCTGGTGTTTGTGTATTGTTACTTATACTTTTTATCCTATTTATGCCGTGTATTAGGGCCCCCAGCATTGTCCCTATTTTTTCTTCCATTATCTTTATAGTTTTTGGTTTTATATTTAGGTCTTTGATCCATATTAAATTAGTTTTTGTGTATGGTATGGGGTACGGGTCCTGTTGCATTTTTTTTTTTTACAGATAGACATCCAGTTTTGCCAGTACTATTTGTTAAAAAGATGGTTTTTTCCCCATTTAATGGACTTTGGGACTTTGTTGAAGATCAGGTGATCATAGGTGGATGGTTTTACATCTGGGTTCTCAGTTCTGTTCCATTGGTCAGTGTATCTGTCGTTGTACCAGTACCAGGCGGTTTTGACTACCATAGCTGTCTAGTTCGTTCTGAGGTCAGCTAGTGCAAGGCCTCCTACTTTGTTCTTCTTCTTCAGTAATGCTTTACTTATCTGAGGCTTCTTCCCTTTCCATATACAGTTTATGATTAGTTTTTCCATCGTGTTAAAGAATGTTCTTGGTATTTGGTTCAGGACTGCATTGCATTTGTAGGTCACTTTGGGTAGAATTGATGTTTCCACAGTGTTGAGCCTACCTATTCATGAGAACGGTATGCTTTAAAAAGATGGAGTTTTTGCCTTACATAACTGAGGAAAAGACCAGTAGTGAGACTGATTTTAAATATGACTTAATCCAGGCCTTAGATAATCAAGTCAAGGGCCCAGTTTCTCTGTCCACCTCTCAGCTCTGCCTCTCTGTTGTTGGCCCTGTTCTCAAAGGAGTGTCCCCCTCCTGGGGCCAGGACAGCTCTCATACTTTGCACACACCCCACCACAATTTAGGAAGGAGGACAATCTGCTTTGGGCCCAACTTTTCCCAGAGTCCCATTGGGCCTGTTTGGACTGTATGCTTGTTTCCGAGTCAGCAGCTAGGATTAGGCAGTGCCATGTGTTGGCCGGATTAGTCAGCCATGCCTCATGCTCCACCCTGCATGCGGGGCTGGTGTCTCCCCAAAAACATGTTCTGAGAGGGGAGAAGTGGGACACCAACTATCTAGGGCAGCTGTTGGAAAGAGGAGGCATGGGTGCTGAGCAGCAAACCCCCAGTGTCCACCAGGCCACTCACCCAGCTTTCTGTCCCTCCAGACACCCTCATGTCCATTCTCACTGCCCCCAAACAGTCCGGATGTGGCTGCTGCCCTTGGGGCCTATAGTCCGCATCTAATTTAGGACATCTACCTACTGCACCACATTTTTCAACAGAACAGTCTTAAAAAGAAAAAGATTGACCCATTTTGATAGGCTGGAAAGTTCTGGAGTATCTGAACACTAAAAAACTGATAATCCTTTACCTGACCAAGATCACTACTGGTAATGATCATTTAGTGATCATTTATGATCATCAGTGTCATTTTTAGAGGAAGTAGTTAAACACACCCTCTATCTCCAAGCCTACCTCCGAACCATGTCTTACTTATACTTTATTTCCCTTAAGTCTTAGGCTTCTTTGGAGATTTGGGAGGTTGAAAAGGGAAATCTTTTTCCTTTTTTTTCTAATTACATTGTAGACATCTAAAAAGCATGGAATGCCCTTCTAAATTTGTTGTTTTTATTTATTTTCCCCTGTGCATTTAGATATGATTGTGCTTAGAATGTAACTTTTGAATTTTCACGCAGAACTTCAATGACTCATTATGGTCTGCCTTGAATATACACCTGCAGCTTTGCATATAAAGAAGAAAGAGGTCAGAGTAGCCTATAATATTTCCACATCTTCCCCCAGCTTTTCCGGAAAGGAAGGGATGGATCATGTCCACAGAATGAACGTCTTTTGTATTGGCTATTAGTACATACAGAGATGATTAGTTTCATAATTATTATAGTGCAATTATTACTATTACATTATCATAGTGTAATAGTAATAAAAAATACTTCATTACCAACATATGAAGCTTATGACCTCTGCAACTGACTAATGTTCAGCTAGACACAAATCCTGACTAGTGGTTGGCTAATCGCTACCCAAGGGGAAGAGCCATAGATCTGTAGATAGGTGTGTGGCCGCAGGAGGTCACCAGGTCAGTGACAATGCTACCGTCTTGTTACAGGTCGCTGGACTTTATGAATTTTGTTTTCAGTCTTTTTCCTGTAAGTACATGCTGAATTTTGAGTAATATTATTGGTTTGTAAGTTAGCGAAGTTTTAGAATAGTGAAATGCCATATTCATTGTCCAGACATTTAAAATGCTGTGAATGTTGCGGTTTGAACTGCTTTTGTGCTCTGAGGATAAGGTCAAATGGCATGTTATGAACTCTTAAACATAGAAAATAGTGTCATTCTTCAGTCTTGCTGTTTTAACAACTTCCTTTCAATGGATACATTAAAAGAAATGCGTGCATAGCTTTGTTGTTGTTTGCCATCAGTCTGTTCTGACTCATAGCAACTCTATATGACAGAGTAGAACTGCCCCATAGGGTTTTCTAGGCTGTAATCCTTACAGAAGCAGATCGCCAGTTCTCTTCTGTCCCACAGAGAGGCTGCTGGGTTCCAACCACCGACCTTTTGGTTAGCAGCTGAGCACTTAACTACTGTGCCACACAGGTTCCTTGTGCATAGCTTTACCAGTGTTTTGTTAGAATCAAGTTATTAATAAGAATGAAATTATATGAAAATGTCAGCAATTACATTAAAGTGAATTAGACTGTTGTGTTGCTTTGTAACTTACATTGGCCCAAAGTATTCGAAAACCCACCCTATGGCTTTTCCGAGGGTAGGAAGGTGGGGACTTGTGGGTGAGTCTCTGGTTGGTGTTTCTTTCCCTCTAACTCCTGGTGCCTGGTGACACAGTGGTTAAGAGCTCGGCTGCTAACCAACAGGTCAACGGTTCAAATCCACCAGCTGCTCCTTGGAAACCCTATGGGGCAGTTCTACTCTGTCCTGTAGGGTCACTGTAAGTCGGAATCGACTGCATGGCAATGGGCTTTTTTTTTTTTAAGAACTCAGAGCCTGGCATGGAGGAGGGGCCCACCCGTGCGTTCAGTGGGTGGGTTTGAGCAAGCGCCACTTGCAGGCAAGGAACTCGTGTCAGGGTGCCTGCCTCCTCCGCCTCTAGCTCATTTCATTGCTGTCTAGGGACAGAGACTCCAACCAGACTCTTACCACCTTACTGGAGGGAAGAAAGCGGGAGAAGAGGACAGCTGAGCAACCAAATGGGCTCCTATAAAGACTGTTTTTCCATGGCGGGCCCATCAGTTAGGCAAAACCAATGACTCCACTTCTTCAGTGGGCTAATTATAAGCAAAGTATCTTATTTCTCCTTGATTCTCTTTATACTGAGGCAAAAAATAAATATAAGTTAATTAGTTTGCCTAAAACTATGAGATCATAGATTGTATTTCCTCATTTGGTTAATATAATGAAGCCTTGCAATAATGTTCTTCATTGTGGTTTTGATAAATTATTTTAAGGCATTTTTGAAGCTCCTAAAGCAATGCAGAGAGCCCTGAATGTAGGATTTACAAAGCCTATTTCCCTCAAAGATTCCCTGCAGAAGTTTCACTAAGTTTATTTCATTCCTATTTTGAAGTCCATGTAAAGGCAAATCTTCAGCATTACAAAAGTTATGCTAACTTTTAAAAGGTATAAGACCCATTTACATTTTAATTCTATTTCATTTCAGAGTATAGGGAGAGACAGGAACAAAATACCTTCATTACTTCATTCTTAATCCTTCAAATCCAAGTTGAGGCAGCTTATTATACTTAGTCTCCCCCTCCCAGAGGGAGCCTGCTGTGACTTGGCACCAACCCTTGTCATTCAGCAACTTGACTCCACAGTTCCCCAAAAGGAGCCGTGTTATTTTGCTAGAAAGAAGGCAGATAAGCTGAAACACTGATTCACTCCTTTGGGTTGCACAAATGTCCCGGGGGTTTTGGATTAGCACAAGTAATGCCTTTACAGGATTCAGGAGGAGGCGAGGTCCCAGAGGGACAAATTAGCTCTCGGAAGAGCAGTCTGCTTCTGCAGGGACCTGGCAGAGAATCAAGCGGGCTTTGGGCATACAGCTAGCCTAGAGCAGCACTGTCCGATGGAAATAGCCACAGCCACATGAGTGATTCCATGTGTTCTAGCAGCCATGTTAACACACGGAAAGAGAAGCTGGTGAAACCAATTTTAATAACATAGTTTATTTAACTGAAGTATCCAAACTATGGAGCCCTGGTGGCGCAGTGGTTAAGAGTTTGGCTGCTAACCAAAACGTTGGCAGTTTGAATCCACCAGATAGGTGCTCGTTGGAAACCCTATGGAGCAGTTCTACTCTGTCCTATAGGTTTGCTATGAGTCGGAATTGACTTGGCAGCAGTGGGTTTGGTTTTTGTTTTTTGGTATCCAAAATAAAATCATTTCAACATGTAATCAATATAAGAAATTATTAATGATCTATTTTACATTCTTTTTTTTCATACCAAGTCTTTGAAATCTGTGTATTTTTCACTTACAGCATATCTCAATTTAAGCACTAAATTTTCATCAGAAATACTTGATCTGTATTTAGATTTCATAAAATTTGCAGTGGGTAACATAGATTCACATTCCCAAATTGTTCCAAACATACATAAAACTTTTCCAGTAACTGAATTGAGTATCAGTTTTTAAACTTAAATTAACTAAGATGAAATAAAATTAAAAGTTCATTTACCCAGTTGCACTAGGCACATTGTAAAGGCTCAGTAGCCTCATGTGGCTAGGGGCTACCATATTGGACAGCACAGGACTAGAAGGTCTTAGTAAGTAGCATCCGTTGGGATGTGCGAGATGCTCTGTGTCTGCAAACTAAACCCACTGCTGGGCTTTGAACACACTCTTGTATCTCTTTGCCCAAAGGGGATCATGTTGTGATAAAACACACAGAAGTCCGTTCATGTGTAATCACAGGATTTCAGAGCCAGAAAGGGCCTGGAGTGGTATCCTCCTGTCTCACAGAGAAGGGACTGGGCTGGTTTGAGATCACTTAGTAAGCAAAGGAACTGTGCTAGGACACCATGGTGCCTCAGTTACTCATGCATTTGCGTGTAAATGAATTAACAAGTGCAAATGTCCCTAATTTAAAAAATCTGCTTTTGCAAAAGAGCTATGCTGAATGGGTCCCATTGCTCATAATATTCATTTGTTCAGATTTCAATCAGACATGCAGATATTTTCTTTATATTCTTGCAGTTGCCTATGTCCCTGAATTTTATGTGATCAGTTTCCAAATTATAGTAAAATTTAGAGAACCCTGGCGACCTAGTGGTTAAGAGTTTGGCTGCTAACCAAAAGGCTGACAGTTCGAATCCACCAGGCACCCCTTGGAAACCCTATGGGGCAGTTCAACTCTGTCCTATAGGGTCACTATGAGTCGGAATCAACTTGACGGCAACAAGTTTGGTTTTTTTTTTTTTTTTTTTTTTTGGTACGGTTTAATTTGAATATTCTTTCTTTAATCAACACATTTTGTTCCTATTTTTCTTAGTGTTTTATAGCAAGAATTTGTGGATAATGCTTATCTGAAAAATGGTTTTTTATTCTCTCTCCACGTGTCCTGGTTTACAATCATTTTAGGACAAGGACTTTTGCATAATTTCTCTGCCGCACCTCACCCCCGAGTTTGTCCTCATCCAGAACTTCGTGCGGGTGGTCCCCTTCAACAACTGCACCCTGGAGCAGGATCTCTACGTCTTCCATCGGGCTGGGCTGCTCAAGTAGGTGGACTTACGTGTGGTCAAAAGACAGCCTGTGAACTTAAAAAGGGAGACAGGAACAACACTAGTGCTTCCTACTATTTCTGTTTAACAATCTTTTTCAAAAATTAATTGTCTTTTACTGGTGGAGGGCTTGATCAAGATATTTTGGCTGATACATTTAGGGAAGAGAAATATTGAGAAGAGACTTGTCCTGTCAGATATTAAAACAATATAAATCCACAATAGTCAAACAATGTCATATTGACATAATCTATAGGTAGAACAATGTAACACAGTAGAGTCCAACTATAGATGCCAATCTGGTAAGAATTTTGTGTGTGTGTACATACATACATACGTGACAAAGTTTGCATCACAACAGTGGAGAAAGGAAGGATCGTTCTACAAATGGTGGGGCAAAACTAAAGGTACAGACTTTCTTCATACTCTACAGTAAAATAAATTCTTATTTTGGTTGACATGCTAAATCTAAATATTGAAAACATAAAACATTAGAAACTATATCTGCACCAGATTCAGGGAGTGCAATGGTGAACAAGGTACAAACCTGATTCCTGCCCTTTTCAAAGCTTATAAACCCACATATACACATACATTGCAGCAGTGATGGGCATAGCCAGTGATGGGTTACGTGTTACTATGAAAATGAATCATACGGATATTTGGCTGAATCAGAGGAAGTTTTCTTGTGGAAGTAAGGTTGAGTGCGATTCAGGAGTATGAGTGAAAACTGATCTTTTTCACATTTTAGGACAGGAATGTCTTTTTAAAACATAAAACCAGTGGAAGAAACAGT
The DNA here is from genome assembly GCF_000243295.1 of Trichechus manatus latirostris. Lineage (NCBI taxonomy): Eukaryota > Metazoa > Chordata > Mammalia > Sirenia > Trichechidae > Trichechus > Trichechus manatus. The sequence goes on along the minus strand of NW_004443978.1, from coordinate 7,795,840 downwards.
GAGACCTTTTTTACTGTATAAAAGTTTTTGAACTATTCTGATTAAATTAAAGTGCAACCTTACTAGTAAGTAAGGATATTTTTAAACAGATTTGGCAGACAAAGGGTTAATGTATTTAATATATAAAGAGCTTTTAATAATCAACAAGAAAATCACGTATTTAATACCAAATAGAAAAACTAATAAAAAGCCTGACCAGACTGTTTGCATATGAATAAAAATTAATAATCAGTAGATACTTAAAAATCTTCAACCTTATCACTAATCAGGGAAAAGAAACCAAAACAAGAGTGAGACATTATTTATGGTCAATTGGCAAGAATTAAAATATAGTATCGTTCAATTCTAATGAGACAAACACTCAATGCAGTGCTGGTCAGAATATAAATCAACATGAAATTCCTAAGGGCAGTTTGGCAGAAACGCTGAAGTACTTCATACCCTTTGACCTTTTAATTCCATTCCTAGGCATCTCTCCCAAGAATCTAATCAAAGATGCAAACAAAATTTTATGTATGAGGATTAAAAAAATAATGGAAATACTCTAAATATCCAACAGTAACAGGATGTTTAAATAATTTGTGGTGCCCATAAAGGAATTAATAACTATTTAAAGAATCATTTAAAGAATACTCAGTGATTGGAAAATGCTCAGAATGTAATGATAGGTTAAGAAATATATCAACATATAAATCTGTATTTAAATATACCCCCAATTTCTAAAGGAAGGGAAAAAAGTATGAATAAAACAGACTAAAAGGAGGTGTACAGATGTGGACACTGTGGCATGTCGCCCAGACCCCTCCTGTTCCCAGCTCCTGGAGCTGTCAGCACCAACAGTGAGAAGCTGGGTCTCCAGCTTGAGTGACTCCTCTGGACAGAAGCCTAAGGCCCTGCCCTGCCCCTAGGGCAGCGGCATCCAGTGACTAGTCTGTGTGTGAAGGTGGGGACAGCAGAAAGGGCCAGGTCCCTGCCTCCAGGTGGGGTCTTCCCAGGGCCAGGCCACCCCACAGGATCAGGTCCCCTTTGTTGTCACGCCATCACTCGCAGCCCAACTTGTCCTTCTGCCCCTGTTATGGATTTCATTGTGTCCCCCTCAAAATGTGCGTTGGAATCTTGACCCCTGTACCTGAAGACGTTTAGGAATAGGATTTTCTTTGCTATGTGAATGAGACCCTATCAGTGTAGTGTGTGTCTGAAACCTGATTACTTCTGAGTTATAAAAAGAGCAGATTAGACACAGAAGCAAGCACAAAGGGTGGAAGATAGATGCCACATGAAGATCCACCAAGGAATGAGGAATGCCTGGGCTATGGAAGCTGGAAGAGACACGGACCTTCCCCCACAGCCATCAGAGAGAGAGCCTTTCCTATAGCCACTACCCTGAATTCAGACATCTCGCCTCCTGAACTGTGAGAAATTAAAGTTCTACTCTTTAAAGCCACCACTTGTGGTATTTCTGTTACAGCAGCACTAGGTAACTGAGACAGTTCCATTGGATCCAGCCCTGATCAGCATCTGGCATGCAGCTCTCCTTCTGAGTCAGGGGGTCTGTGAACTTGGGTGGGAAGAAAAACTACTAAAGCCTCATTGAAATTTGGAGTCAGTGGTTAAGAGCTTGGCTCCTAACCGTATCACACTGCAGTAGCTGCAGAGATCTCCAGACCCTGAGTGTGCTCATCCTATTTGAAATTTCAGGAGTTGTTTTTACCCACAGCAAGAACTTGTTATTTCATGTGTTAACAAGTAGGCACAGATATTACTCTAGCACACATTAAAAAAATATTTTGATAACTATATTTTGATATAATGCTTCTTCGGTAATCCTTGGTGTTTTATTGTATACATTTAAAAACATTAGTCTGAGAAGGGTTCCATGAGGATCATCTGACTGCTGAAGGGATCCATGGCACAAAAAAGCCTAAGACCCCCTGCCAGAGGGTGCTCCTGTCCTCCACAGGTGAGAGCTGGCTTAGAGACTGAGCTGTGGGCTGGCCCATGGGGAGGTGGGAAGGAAGGGAAGTAGACGGGAAGTACTTTCCTCTTAGGGAACATGCATTGTGTCCATTCATACTCTGTGGTCAGGAGCTAGTTGCACAGCCCTACCTAGCTGCAGGGGAGGATGGCACATGAGTAGCTGGTAGGTGGGACATGTGCCCAGCTGAAACTCAGCTGATTTAATAGTTAAAAGAAAGAAGGAGATGGTCATATCTAGTTTTTATCTTGCATATGGATAGACAGTTCCAGAAAGTTACTCAGGATTGTTTTAACCTTATTATTAGTTCCAGTAGTTTTCTTGTGGATTCTTTGGGGTTTTCTGTCTATAAGATCATATCATCTGCAAATAGAGATACTTTTACTTCTTCCCTACCAATTTGGGTGCCCTTTATTTCTTTTTCTAGCCTAATTGCTCTGGCTAGGACCTCCAGCACAATGTTGAACAAGAGTAGTGATAAAGGGCATCCTTGTCTGGTTCCCGTTCTCAAGGAGAATGCTTTCAGACTCTCTCTACTTAGGATGATGTTGGCTATTGGTTTTGTACAAATGCCCTTAATTTTGTTGCGGAATTTCCCTCCTATTCCTATTTTGTTGACAGTTTTTATCATGAGTGGGTTTTGGACTTTGTCAAATGCCTTTTCTGTATCAACTGATAAGATTATGTGGTTCTTATCTGTTGTTTTATTTATGTGATGAATTACATTGATTGTTTTTCTAATGTTGAACCATCCATGCATACCTGATATAAATCCCACTTGATCCTGGTGAATTATTTTTTTGATATGTTGCTGAATTCTATTGGC
>NW_004443978.1:7781886-7792939 GCF_000243295.1 Trichechus manatus latirostris | reverse complement strand
AAGTTTAAACCAGTCTTTTATTTCTTTATATCTCCTTGACTTCCTCTCCATATGAAAAATCTATGTCTACATTTTTTAGTTCCTCTTTTTTGTTTTAGTGTTGTCATCTTTTACATATTGACATCTGTATGTTTTCAGTGCCTTAGCTTTGATTTAGTTTGGTGACTTCCCTATCTGGGTTGATATCTGGTTGCTCTGTCTTGTGTTCTAGTCTTGGGTTGTTATCTGATGTTATTGATTTTCTAACTGGAGGACTCCCTTTAGTATTTCTTGTAATTTTGGTTTGGTTTTTGCAAGTTCCCTAAACTTCTGTTTATTTGGAAATGCCCTAATTTCACCATCATATTTGAGAGACAGTTTTGCTGGATATATAATTCTTGGCTGGCCATTTTTTTCCTTCAAGGCTTTCTGTATGTCATCCCATTGCCTTCTTGCCCGCATGGTTTCTGCTGAATAGTCCGAGCTTAGTCTTATTGACTCTCTTTTGTAGATGACTTTTTGTTTATCCCTAGCCACTCTTAAAATTCTCTCTTTACCTTTGGTTTTGGCAAGCTTGATTATAATATGTCTTGGTGACTTTCTTTTGGCATCTACCTTATGTGGGGTTTGAAGAGCATCTTGCATAGATATCTTCTCATCTTTCATGATATCAGGAAAGTTTTCTGTCAACAAATCTTCAACAATTCTCTGTATTTTCTGTTATCCCCCCCGTTCTGATACTCCAATCACTCGTAGGTAATTTGTCTTGATAGAATCCCACATAATTCTTAGGGTTTCTTCATTTTTTAGAATTCTTTTATCTGAGTTTTCCTCAAATAATTTGGTGTCAATTGCTTTATCTTCAGTCTCACTAATTCTGACTTTCATTGCCTCAATTCTGCTCCTATAACTTTCTATTGAGTTGTCTAATTCTGACATTTTATTGTTAATCTTCTGGATTTCTGATTCCTGTCTCTCTATGAATTCTTGCAGCCTATTAAATTTGTCATTATACTCTTGAATAAGCTTCTTAAGATCCTCTGTTGCTTTGTCTGTGTGTTGCTTAGCTTGTTCTGCGTTCTGTGTGATCTCCTTCCTGATATCTTGAAGAGTTCTGTATATTAATCTTTTGTATTCTGCCTCTGGTAATACAAATAAATTCTCTTCTTCTGGAATATTTCTAGATTCTTTATTTTGGGAGCCTGCTGAAGCCATCACGGTCTGCCTCTTTATGTGATTTGATACTGATTTAATATTGACTGTTGTCTCTGAGCCATCAATAAGTTATTATATTTATTTTATGTTTGCTTACTGTGTCCTAGCTTCTTGTTTTGTTTTGTTTTGATATGCCCAGATAGGCTGCTCATGTGAGCTAGTTTGATTATTGATGCCTTTGAAGCTCTCACATCCTGTCACTAGGTGGTTAAATCTGTTACTAAGTATGTGAGCACAGGAGTTCGTTTACTTTTCTAGTATGGATTCAGCTCAGATGTCCAGATGGTCGGTCACCAAGTGTGTGGTGCAGGCTCTCACCTACAGTGATTGGTGTAGGCACAGATATCTGGCTGCAGTAGGGGTCACGCGCTGAGCAAGGCAGGGGGCTGATGCTGCCCCTGAGTGTCTGGGAGGAAAGCGCGTTCCTGTTCCCTAGCACGCGTAGGTGGGTGGGTTTTGCAGCTGGACTATGAGCACCCAGTGTTGTTGGCTGTAGTGACTCAGGGGCACCACTTATTCTTGGGCCCCTAACACAGGTGGCTAGGTGGCGTGGGTGGAGCCACCAGTCCTCAGGCCCCTGACGTGGGTAGGTGAGGACCCTGCTTAATGGGCGGAGCAGTGTCAGATGTCACGAGCCTGCCACTTCACAGCTGAAACAGTTTAAGTTAGGCCTCAGGTATATTCCCTGTTGTACTGTGGTAATGAAGGCCTGTGCTTTTGAAATGGACCCACACAGGTCTGTGCAGGGGTGAGAGGCTCTCAAAGTCTCTGGACCCATTATGCCTGTGCCTAGGCAAAGGAGCTGTGCCTACCCTGAATTCCTGGCTTAGGCAGCTGTTTGTTAATTTGTTCCCTCTCCAAGGCTGGGAGAATGGCTCAGGGCATGTGACAGGTTCTGCTTCCAGCCCAGGGAACTCTGTAATCACTGAAGCTGTCCTGGACCTGGTTCGGAGCAGGGAGCGGAGAGGTAAACGGGAGAGAAGTTTTTCCCAAAGTGGGTGTTTTTGATCCATGTGGTAGGTCAGGTGCCGGTACTTATCTTTTGCTGATTGAGGGCTGCTTTTCAGTGGTTCTGGATGCCCGAGTAGACTCTCTGCCACTGGATATCTTCTGGTGTGGAAAATGCCTCCCGTGCGCCACTGCTTCCCTCACCGCACACACGAGCTGATCCAGCCTGAAGGGTTCTGGCTCCCGCCAGGTCAGTTCTGACAACTCCTCACTGCTTCTGAACCATCTCTCCCTCCCCCTACCACTCAGTCCGATTCCTCAACTTTGCCTTTGATGGTCAGGGCTCCTAGATTGTCATATATAATTGATTCACTTATTTTTTCGGGTCTGTGTTGTAAGTTGGACCACAGGAAGCGTCTCACTACTCTGCCATCTTGGCCCCACCTCTGGCTTTTTAGTTTTTAATAGCCACATTGGAAAATCAACAAGAAGCAGGTGAAATTAATTGCAATATGTATGTATGTGCAAGGAGCCCTACTGGCACAATAAGCACTTGGCTACTGACCAAAAGGTTGATGGTTTGAACCCAGCCAGCAGCTCTGCAGGAGAAAGACCTGGCAATCTGTTCCTGTAAAGACTGCAGCCTAGAAAGCCCTAAGGAGCAGTTCTTCTCTGTCATATGCTATGGGTCAAAATCAACTTGACAGCACCTAATAGCAACAACAACATGTATGTATGTATTATATGTATATTTAGCCCACTATATCCAAAATACTATTGTTTTAACATGTAATCAATCTAAAGAAGTATTAATGAGATATTTTACATTTTTTTTTGTGCTAAGTCTTAAAAACCAGTGGGTATTTTACACTTAACACACATCTTAAGTTTGAGTAGCCATGTTTCAAATGATCAATAGCCGCATGTGGCGAGAGGCTCCTGTATTGGATAGTATAGCTTTAGAGTAGGGCACATTTTGCTACTGCCCCTTTCCCTCCCTGAATTCTAGGAACAAATGAAAATTCAAAAGTGTTCCTCCTTTGGTGAAAATAAATAGCAGTGATAGAGCTTCACAATATCATGCAAAATGGTGGTGTCCCCTAATCAACAGTAGGCGTCCATGGACTCCCAGGTGCAGTAGTGTTTGTGCATGTGTGATGCTTGGCAGTGTAACAGCCCTGTATCCATTGAACATTTGTTGGGCACTAAGCTGGGCTAGGAGCCATGAGGCCCTGGCCTTTTAGAGTGGACCATGATCTGCACCAAGCTCTGGGCCTGCCCAGGCTGGTGGGAAGGGATACCCATGTCCTGGAAAGCTCAGAACAGCACAACATTATTTTCTAGAGATGGGCAAAGAATCTTGCATTGCCCATGTGCTCTTCTGGCTCCCACAACACTGTGTATAACTCTATTGTAGCATTCATCATATATATAAAATCATGTAATGAGCATGGCATGATCTTTGGCTGTTGGCAAGCTGCATGATCCATTCATTTAACAGGTATTTATTGAGCACTTACTACGTGCCAGGCATTGTTCTTTCCATGGGGACACAGCATTGAGCAAATAGACGAAAATTCCTACCCTTCTGAAGTTTTATTCAAATGAGAGGAGACAAATAATGAACAATATAATTTATGCTATGGAGAAAAATAGAACAGGCAGTGGGGAAGGGGAGAGCCAGGTTTTCCACATTCAAATAGGACGAGAAGGTGACATTTGAGCAAATACTTGACACTGAGGTGAGATAAAAAGGCTCGCAGATGTGGGAGGAGAATTCCAGGTGGGACTTCTAATGAGGGAGTGTGCTGGAATGTTTGAGGACCAGCATGGAGGCCGGTGAAGCTGGAGCAGGGACAGCAGGAAGCAGACTACTTAGAGAGGAGTTGGAGATGAAAGAGCCTGCCTTAGGTTCTGCATTGGGGAGGGCAGGGAGAAGGCCACTCTGGAGGGCTGTCAACCACTTGAGGACTTTGGCTTTCACTGGAGTGAGGTGGCTACCATTGCAGGGGCTCTTAGCCTGGGTGCATGCATAGGTAGAATTCAGGAGGGGGTGTTACACTAAGCTCTAACTGAAATTTTAGCATTTCCTTTTACGCTCGGCTACTAACCAAAATGTTGGTGGTTTGAACCCACCCAGTGGCACCACGGAGGAAAGGCCTGGCAACCTGCTTCTGTAAAGATTACAGCCAAGAAATCCTTATGGAGCTCAGTTCTCCTCTGTAACACATAGGGTCTCCATGAGTCAGAATCAATTCAACAGCAATGAGTTTTTTTTTTTTTTTCATTATAAAATTAGGCAACAATTCCTGGTAGTATCAGCAATACCTGTAACGTCTTCACTTGAAACCTGTAGGACAGCAGAAAGCAGTTTCGTTTCCTACCGTTATATGATCCTTACACTGAAACTGTGCTGAAAGAATGTACCCTAGGGGAAGCAGACCCTAGTGTTTTAGCTGTAAGTTCTCCTAGAGCCTTAACGTATGGTATATGTTTACCTTGCATTATGGCTGCTTTGTTGAGAATGGGTTGTCAGGAACATGCGTGGAAGCATGGAGACAAATTAGGATACTGTAGTAACAACCTAGGCAAGAGGTGGTGGTGGCCGGGACCCACACTGGGGGTCATGTGAAGTGGTTGAATTCTGAGTGCATTTTCAAGGTACAACCAGACCAATGTGCTGTGGATTGCAAGTGAAGGATGCAAGAAAGAGAGCTGAAGAAGATGAACCAAGGGTTTGGGCCTGAATCACTGGAAGGGTGGAGTGCCATTAACTAAGATGGGAAAGATGGCAGGGTGTAGAGTTTTGGATGTTAAGATTGCTGTGGACATTTTTGTATAAGTTTTTGTGTGGATATATGTTTTTAATTATCTTAGGTATTTTTCTAGTACTTTTCTAGTCTTTTTATGTTTGTATCTTTAATTATCTGAACTAGATTTTGGTGTAAGGTGGCCATATCATAACAAGTTCTTACCCTTCACTTAAAAATTGCTCATAAATATTATGATGGTTAAGATTGTGTGTCAGCTTGGCCATGAATCTCAGTGTTTTGGCACTTGTATAATGTGATCACTTCCATGTTGAGATTTGATATGTGATCACCCCATGATGGGATCTGCTGTGAGTAGCTAATCAGTCGCAAGGAAGTTTCTGTGGGAGTGTGGCCTGCATCGAATATAAGTAGACATTTTGGCAAGACTGGTGGGCCTTTTGCTCGCACTGGATCCTGCAGCTGGCTTCTGTTCGTCTGACCTTTGGTTCTTGGGACTTGAGCTAGCAGCTTACCTGTGGTCTTGCCTGCTGATCTTGGGATTCATCGATCTTCACAGCCTGTGAGCAAGAGCCCTGCACTCTGACCTGCCAGTCTTGGGTTCGCCAGCCCCTGTGGCTACGTGAATCAGGAGAAGCTTCTATTCTGACTCATGGACTTGGAACATTCTAGCCTCTGCAACCATGTGAGCCATTTCCTTGATATAAATCTCTCTCTATATATTTCTACACTTTACTGGTTTTACTTCTCTAGAGAACCCAGCCTAAAACAAATATTATCAAGGTGATATTAATTGATAATGTTTCTACCAGTTAATTATACATGTAGATTATTCTTTGCAAATATGCCACTTTGTCCATAGCACAGAAGCATGCATTAAAATTTAAGCATAAATATTCACTATAATTAAAAGTTAAGTAGGTCAGAATATTTGACCTTATTAATATTAGGAGGAGTAGCGTTGTCCTATTTAGTAATAATTGAAGTCTTTGACCTTCATCAGTAAGTGCTTCAAGTTGTCTTCACTTTCAGCAATCAAGGTAGTGTCATCTGCATATCACAGGTTGTTAATAAGTCTCCCTCCAGTCCTGACGCCCTGTTCTTCTTCATATAGCCCAGCTTCTCGGATTATTTGTTCGACATACAGATTGAATAAGTAACATGAAAGGATAGAACCCTGCCACACACCTGTTCTGGTTTTAAATCACTCAGTATCCCTTTGTTCTGTTTGAACAACTGCCTCTTGATCCACATATAGACTCTGCATTAGCACAATTGAATGTTCTGGAATTCCCATTTGTCACACTTGTGATGGTTAGTGTTATGTGTCAGCTTGGCTAGGCTATGATTCTCAGTGGTTTGGCAGATACTGGACTGGGTGCTCTTCCATAATGTAATATAATGTAATCACTTTCTATGATGTGATCTGAAGTGACAGCCAGTCAGTTGAAAGGGGAGTTTCCTTTGGGATGTTTCCTGCCTTCAGCGTATAAATGGTATTCTGGCAATGTTTTGCTCTCTCTTGACCCTGCACTCTTCTTGCTGCCTGACCTCTGGTTCTTGGGACGTAAGCCTACAGAAGTCTCCAGCTTGCTGCCTGACCTGCAGATTTTGGGTTTATCAGTCCCCACAGCCCCATGAACCAGCAGAGGTCTCCAGCGTGCCACCTGATCCATGGATTTGACACTTGCCTGCCCCTTCAGTTGTGTGAGCCATTTCCTTGAAGTAAATTTCTCTCTATTTGTATATATATCTTACTGGTTTTACTCCTCTAGAGAACCCAGACTAAGACATTTTGGTACCAAGAGTGGTTCTAGAGGAACAAAATCTTAAGGATGAGTTTTCTGAATTGGTTCTCAAGTCTGACTACATTTAAAGGCACTAATAACTCTTATTTCCAGTAGTAAAGAGAGCACTGTTAATCCATGGCGTGATGTGGCAAAAGAGATACACAAAATATCACCGCCGTTGGATACTCTTAATCAAATACTTGTGAGAGTCAAGGCTCTGGGTGATTGCGTATTTATACCTTTCAACATTTTTATCAAACAGACAAGTATAATGAAGCTGGGGTGGTTGGTCCTACTTTCTTTTGCTAGACAAAGTGAAGAAAGAAAAGGATGAACTCAGGGTTTCAGAATCCCAGTTAGAGCACCACATTAAGGACCTGAAAGTTGCTATTTGTGCCCTGAAAGAAAGCCTTATGTTCTGTAGTACAAGAGCTGAGATTGCTGAACACCAAATCTGGAGTCGTATCCTAAGAGTGGCTGAATTACAACTCCAATTGAATTCTCATCCTTGTAAGGTGTCTGAGGTTAAAGTGAAGGCACTGATTGGGAGGAAATGGGATCCTGAAACTCAGGATGGGAACATACGGACAGATATGGATGAAGCTGGGGATATGGAGTCCCTAAATTTTATTGAATCACCCGTGCTAATAGAACCAGCCTTTCCACCCCCATCTGTAGCAATTAATCCAGCTTTGTTTACTAAGTCTTTGTCTTAGTTATCTAGTGCTGCTATAGCAGAAATACCACAAGTGGATAACTTCAACAAACAGAAGTTTATTCTCTCACAGTCTGGTAGGCTAGAAGTACAAATTCAAGGCATAAGCTCCAGGGGAAGGCTTTCTTTCCCTGTTGATTCTGGAGGAAGGTCCTTATCATCAATCTTCCCCTGGACTAGGAGCTTCTTAATGCAGGGACCCCAGGTCCAAAGGACATGCTATTCTCCTGGCACTGCTTTCTTGGGTGATATGAGATCCCCCTGTCTCTCTGCTTGCTTCTCTCTTTTATATCTCAGAAGAGATTGGCTTAAGACACAACATAATCTTGTAGATTGAGTCCTACCTTATTAACATAACTGCCTCTAATCCTGCCTCATTAACATCCTACAGGTAGGACTTACAACACATAGGATAATCGAATCAGATGACAAAATGGTGGACAGTCACATAGTACTGGGAATCATGGCCTAGCCAAGTTGATACGTATTTTGGGAGGACACAATTCAATCTATGACAGTCATCCTTGCCAGTAAAATCATCCATTCTACCCCGCATCTGCTGAGATTAACCCAGCTGTGTCTGCGGAGTCCTTGCCTAAGGCATTGCCCAGGGTAGTAACTGAGGCAGATGCCTTGCAAGACATTGCTAAATGTCCCCATGACCCACCTCCACCACCCACTTTTGCTTCTCTTATAATTAGACTCAAGTCCCAGTGAGCCCCAAGAGGTGAAAGTACAACATGTGACCCATGAAGTGGTACACTACATTCCAAAAGAACTGCTTGATTTTTCTAATATATACAAACAGAAATTCAGGGAATATATGTGGGAATAGCTATTAAGGGTGTGGGATAATTGTGCAAGGAACATAAGGTTGAATCAGTCTGAGTTTATTATATTGGCTCACTAAGCAAAGGTTCTTCATTAAATATTTCAGCTGCAGGGGTTAGAAAAGGATCTAATAGTTTATCTGGTTGATTGACTGAAACATGGTCTAAGAAGTGGCCTACACTAAATGAAGTTGAAATACCAGAATTGCCTTGGCATACTGTAGAAGAAGGTATCCAATGGTTTAGAGTTCTTTATTACGTCAGACCCACCCACCCACCCAGGGAGTGCCCAGAGGACACATGTTTCACAACTGTGAGGAATAAATTTGTGAAGGGAGCCCTGGCATCCTTGAAGACTGCTGTGATTGCTCTTCTATGTAGGTTTCAGATATTACAGTGAGAACTACCCTCACTGAATTGTAGAACCTAACTACAGTGGGGGTGTTTGGATCCTGGGGTGGCAGGGGCCAAGCAGCGGCACTTAGTTGCCAAAGGACACCATAATAATTATATATGTAATTTATTATTATTTTATTATTATATAATAATAATTCCACTCACTAAGGCCAGCTTGGTTACAGTCACTGCTCAGTGCCCAATCTGCCAGCAGCAGAGACCAACACTGAGCCCCCAATATAACACCATTCCTTGGAGCAATCAGCCAGTAACATGATGGCAGGTTGATTACATTGGACCAGTTCCATCACGGAAAGGGCATGGCTACTGTAATAGACAGCAGAGTCAAAGCAATAATCAGTATCATCAGACTTCCATAGACTTATGGTGTTGGCTAATTATTATGGTGTCCCTAGGAGTGAAATTGGTGTGAAGCCTACTAAATATTTACTTGATCTGTATCAGTGGAAGAATTCTAGGTCAAGTGAACAACATTCTAAGTTGAATTGCCAAAATAGAGAGTCATGGCCTCTCAATCAGTTCCCAGACTTGAGCCACTGTACAGATCCATAACCCCTTGAATGCAGGAGTGGCCTGGTCCCCTTGAGGAAGGACCTCACTATACTGCCAAATTGTATAATGTTAATCTTTCTCCCAGCCTTCCCCAAAGGGACCTACAGCCTTTTATGAGAGTGACTCTTCACTTGGGAAAAGGAAATAATCAGACTTTTCTGGGGATCACTGCACACTGGCTCTTTGAGCAGTGCCCCCTGGTTGTTCACCTTGCTTGGAATGAGAAATGGCCAGATGTGTGATTGTATACTGGTTCATGGGCCATGGCCAATGGTTTGGGTGGATGGTCAGGCACTTGGAAAGAACATGACTGGAAAATTGGTGACAAGGATGTATGGGGAAGAGGTATGTGGATAGAGCTCTCTGAATGGGTCAAAGAAGTGCAGATATTTGTGTCTCATGTGAATGCTTACCAAAGGGTGACCTCAGCAGAGGAGAATTTTAATAACCAACTAGATAGGTTGACATGTTCTGGGGATACTAGTTAGTCTCTTTCCCCAGTCACTCCTGTCGCTGCCTATTGGGCTCATGAACAGAGTGATCCTGGTGGCAGGGATGGAGGTTATGCATGGGCTCAGCAGCATGGACTTCCACTCATGAAGGCTGACTTGGCTACAGTTACTGCTGAGTGCCCAGTCTGCCAGCAGCAGAGACCAACACTGAATCCCTGATACAGCACCATTCCTTGGGGCGATCAGCCAGCAACATGGTGGCAGGTTGATTACATTGGACCAGTTCCATCATGGAAAGGACAGTGTTTTGTTCTTACTGGAATAGGCACATACTCTGGACACAGATTTGCCTTCCCTGCATGCAATGCTTCTGCCAAAACTACAAACCATGTATTTACAGGATGCCTTATCCACTGCCATTGTATCCCACACAGCATTGCCTCAGACCAAGGGACTCCACAGAAAATGAAGTGTGGCAAAGGGCCCATGCTCATGGAATTCACTGGTCTTACCATGTTCCCCATTATCCTGAAGCAGCTGACTTGATAGAATGATGGAATGACCTTTTAAAATCCCAATTACAGCACCAGCTAGGTGGCAATACCTTGCAGGGCTGGGGCTGTGTTCTCCAGGGGGCTGTATATTTTCTAAATCAGCATCCAGTATGTGGTACTGTTTCTCCTGTAGCTAGGATTCACAGGTCTGGGAATCAAGTGGTGGAAATAGGAATGGCAGCACTCACTATTACCCCTAGTGACTCTCTTGCAAAATTTTTGCTTTCTGTCCCTGTGACCCTATGCTCTGCTGGCATAGAGCTCTTAGTTCCAAAGGGAAAAATGCTCCCACCAGGACACACAACATTGATTAAGTTTGACTGAAAGTTAAGAATGCCGCCTGGTCACTTTGGGCTCCTCATGCTTGTGAATCAACATGCGAAAAAAGGAGTTACTATATTGGCTGGTGTGATTTATCCTGATTACCAAAAGGAAGCCATACTGTTATCACATAATGGAGGTAAAGGAGAATATATCTGGAATACAGGAGATTCCTTAGAGCATCTCTTAATACTACCACATCCTGTGATTAAAGTCAACGGAAAACTACAACAACCCAATTCAGACAGGACTATCTGTGGCCCAGACCCTTCGGAAATGAAGGTTTGGGTCACCTCACCAGGCAAACCACAACCAGCTGATGTGCTTGCTGAGGGCAAAGGGAATATGGAATGGGTAGTGGAAGAAGGTAGTACTAAATATCAGCTACAACCACGTAACCAGTTGCAGAAACAAGGACTGTAGTTGTTATGAGTGTTTCTTCCTTGTCTTGTTATACATTTGTGTGTGTGTATATATATATATATATATATATATATATATATATATAT
>NW_004443978.1:7780500-7781786 GCF_000243295.1 Trichechus manatus latirostris | reverse complement strand
TGGTCTTGTTAAGACTTTCAGTTGTTTTTCTATTCTCTATTTCATTTAATTCTGCTCTAGTTCTTACTATTTCCTTTCTTCTGGTGCCCAACTGCTTCTTTTGCTGCTTTCTTTCTACTTGTTCAGGTTTTGATTTTGGCCCTTTCTTCTTTTTGGATGTGTGCATTTATTGCTATAAATTGACTTCTGAGCACTGCTTTTGTTGTGTCCCAAAGGTTCTGGTAGGATGTGTTTTCATTCTCGTTTAATTCTATGAATTTCTTTATTTTATCCGTAATTTCTTCTATAACCCAGTAGTTTTTGAGCAAGGTGTTGTTCAGTTTCCAAGTGTTTGATTTTTTTTTCCTTGCTTTTTCTGTTATTGATTTCTACTTTTACGGCTCTATGGTCAGAAAAGATGCTTTGTAATATTTCTGTGCTTTGGATTCTGTTAAGCCTTGCTTTATGGCCTAATATGTGTGGTCTATTCTGGAGAATTGTTCCATATACGTTGGAAAAGAAAGTATACTTGGCTTCTGTTGGGTGGAGTGTTGGGTATATGTCTATGAGATCAAGTTGATTGATTGTAGCGTTTAGATCTTCCGTGTCTTTATTGAGATTCTTTCTGGATGTTCTGTCCTTTACCGAAAGTGGTGTGTTGAAGTCTCCTACTATTATTGTGGAGCTGTCTATCTCTCTTTTCAGTGCTGTTAGAGTTTGTTTTATGTATTTTGAAGCCCTGTCATTGTGTGTGTAAATATTTATTATAGTTATGTCCTCCTAGTATATTGATCCTTTAATCATTATATAGTGTCCTTCCTTATCCTTTGCGGTGGATTTTACTTTGAAGTCTATTTTTTTTTAGAGATCAATGTTGCCACTCCTGCTCTTTTTTGACTGTTGTTTGCGTCATATATTTTTTTTCCATCTTTTGAGTTTAAGTTTGTGTCTTTAAGTCTAAGGTGTGTCTCTTTTAGGCAGCATATAGAGGGACTGTGTTTTTTTTTATCCATTCTGCCACTGTCTGTCTCTTTATTGGTGCATTTAGTCCATTTACATTCAGCGTAATTATTGATAGGTATGAGTTTAGTGCTGTCATTTTGATGTCTTTTTTTCTGTGTTGTTGACAGTTTCTTTTGTTCTTAATTTTCTGTGCTGAGTCATTTTTCTTTATGTATTTTCATCTTTTTCATTGTTGATTTTGTATTTGCTGAGTCTTTATATTTTTCTTGTTTTTTATTTTGATGTGTAGGATTGTTAGTTTCCTTTGTGGTTACCTTAATATTTACCCCTATTTTTCTAAGTTT
>NW_004443978.1:7758254-7775619 GCF_000243295.1 Trichechus manatus latirostris | reverse complement strand
GCAAATATCTTTGTTTTCTTCCCTCCCTTACCTCATTATAAAATAGAAGACATAAAAGGGACTAGTGCATTTTCACTTGTATGCATGTTAGGTGCTAGTATGACTTTATAATTGACTTTATTTGGAGATTACGGTATGTATAGTTTAAGGAGATGTGTAGAGGTGCCAAGCTGGCAATGAGTGGGCTGTGATGGTTAATGTGATGTGTCAAATTGGCTAGGCTGTGATTCTCATGGTTTGATAGATACTGGACTGAGTGCTTTTCCATAATGTAATGTAATCACTCTGCAAGTGATGTGACCTAATGTGATCAGCTAATCAGTTGAAAGGGGAATTTCCTTGGGGGCGTGGCTTGCCTCCAGTATATAAATGGATGTTCTGGCAATGTTTGCTGTCTCTCCACCCTGCATGCTTCTCATTGCCTGACCTCTGGTTCTTGGGATGTAAGCCTGCAGAAGTCTCCAGCCTGCCACCTGACCTGCAGAGTTTGAGTTCTCCAGCCCTGGAACCCCATGAGCCAGCAGAGGTCTCCAGCCTGCTGCCTGACCCGCAGATTTAGCACTTGCCAGCCCCCATGATTGTGTAAGCCATTTCCTTGAAGTAAATCACTCTCTGTATTTATATATGTCTCACTGGTTTTGTTCCTCTAGAAAACTCAGACTAAGACAGCAATGTTTTACATAATTTGTTATGATCCACACAATTGAATGCCTCTGCATAGTCAACATCTTTCTGGTGTACTCTGCATTCAGTCAAGATCCATCTATCCATCCATTGAATATCAGCAATGATATTATCTTCAGCAAAATTTTGCTAGCATGTGATATTAATGGTATTGTCTGATAATTTCTGCATTCCATTTCATCACCTTTCTTTGGAATGGGCACGAAGACAGATCTCTTCCAATTAGTTTGGCACATAGCTATCTTCCAAATTTCTTGACATAGATGAGTACATGCTTCCAGCAGTGCATCTATTTGTTGAAGCATCTCAACTGGTGTTCCATCAGTTCCATCTTACTTTTTGCCAATGCCTTCAGTGCAGCTTGAACTTCTCCATTTAGTACCGGTAGTTGTTGGTCATATACTACCTCCTGAAATAGTCGAACACTGGCCAATTCTTTTTGGTACAGTGACTCTTTGTATTCATTCCATCTTCTTTTGATGTTTCCCACATCTTTCAATTTTTTGCCCATAGAATCCTTCATTATTGCAACTTGAGGCTTGAGTTTTCACTTCAGTTCTTTCAGCTTGAGAAATGCCAATCTTTCTCCTCTGTTTTGGTTTTTTAACTCCAGGTCTTTGCACATATTTGAGCTTGCCCTTTGAAATCTTCTGTTCAGCTCTTTTACTTCATTATTTCTTCTGTTTGCTTTAGCTACTCTGTGCTTAAGAGTAAGTTTCAGAGTCTCTTTTGACATCCATTTTGGTCTTTTCTTTCTTTCCTGACTTTTTAATGACCTTTTACTTTCTTCATGTATGATGTCCTTGATGTCATCCTACCACTCTTCTGGTCTTCAGTCATTAGTTTTTGTGCATCAAATCTTTTCTTGAGATGGTCTCTAAATTCAGGTGGGATGTACTGAAGGTCATCCTTTGGCACTTGTGGACTTACTTTGATTTTATTCAGCTTCATCTTAAACTTGGGTGTGAGAAATTGATGGTCTGTTCCACAGTCATCTCCTGTCTTTGTCTTGACTGATAATATGGGAGCATCTCCATTTTCTCTTTCCACAGATGTAATAGATTTGATTTGTATGTAATCTATCTGGTGAGATACACATACATATTTGTTTTTGAAAAAAAGTATTTCTGATGAATAAGTCATTGATCTTGCAGAATTCTACCATATAATCTCCGACATCGTTTCTGTCACCAAGGCCATATTTTCAAATGACTATTTCTTCTTTGTTTCCAACTTTTGCATTCAAATCACCAGTAATTATTAATGTATCTTGATTGCACGTTTGATTAATTTCACACCCTAGCAGTTCAAAGACTACAGCCTTTAATACTGATTACACCTGAACATAAAGAAAGCTCAAATTCTCACAACTGAACCAATTTAACAATCTCATGATAAATGGCAAAGAAATTGAAGTTGTCAAGGATTTTTATTCTACTTGGATCAACAGTCAAGGCCATGGAAAGAGCAACTGAGGAATCAAATGATGTATTGTATTGGGAAAATCTGTTGCAGAAGACCTTTTTAAGTGTTAAAAAGCAAAGATGTCATTTTGATGACTAAGGTGCATCTGACCCAAGCCATGGTATTTCAGTCCTGTTATATGCACAGAAAGCTGGACAATGAAAAAGGAAGAACATAAAAGAAGTGATGCATTAGAACTGTGGTGTTTGCTAAGAATATTGACTATACCATGGACTTCCAGAAGAACAAACAAATCCTTCTTGAAGGAAGTACAACCAGAATGTTTCTTAGAAGCAAGGATGGTGAGGCTTTGTCTTGCTTACTTTGGACACATAATCAGGAAAGACCAATAGCTAGAAAAGGACATCATGTTTGATAAAGTAGAAGAACAATGAAAACGTGGGAAATCTTCCATGAGACGGAAGTTCCTTGTTAATGTATGGCGACAGAATTATCTTAAGCAAAATATAATATATAATAAAATATAATATAATGCCACCTGGCACAGCATAGCAGCCATTGGGACCTGGTGGCTGCAACAATGGGCTAAAACCTACCAAAGCTTATGAGGATGGTGCAGGACCAGTCAATGTTTTGTTCTGTTATACAGAAAATCGCCATGAGTCCAAGCCGACTCGATGGCAACTAACAATAACAATATTTAGTAATAATACCCTAATGACTAGAAGGAGTTCAGTGCAGGCTAGCTACGTGCAGAGACCATAACAAAATGAAAATGCAGGGCCCTGGCTGGGGTAGGGAAGTCAATCTCACCTTTCCATGGGCTCAGCATTTCACCGCATGGCAAATGGGATTCTCCAAGAGTTTGCAACCTCTGCACTTGGTACCTGGGTGGAGGTGGACAAGAGGTCTCCACTGAGGTACCAGCTGAAGGTGCGATGGAATTGCCTGCTTGGGCTGGGAACTACCACTGCCTGGCTCTACTCAGAGACTCCATGGGACATGCGCCTGCCCTGACCCTCCCCACACTTGTGCCCAGGACCCCACTGAGGTAGAGGGTGGTGGTGGAACGTGGGCCTCCCCTGATCACTGCCACCTGGCACAGCATAGCAGCCATTAGGACCTAGGGCACCAGGAGGTGGGGAACAGGTGGCCAAGAACTCATCCTGGAGAGATGGCAAGACCTGGGGCCACATGTGAGCCAAGGCTCCAAGCGCCAAGTGCATGATTCCATTGTCTTATTGGATTTCATTTAAACATGCAGAACCAAAGATAAAATCATTAAGAAGTTGAAGACAATGACCTCAAAGCATTAAACTCCAAGCATGAGGCCCTTCTGAGTGACTGCACAGGTTACCACTCATGAAGCCAACCCTGGTTCAGTGTAATTTCTACACTCCCAATATACTCTAAAAATGGGAAGAATTTGACTCTATGTATGAAATAAATATAAAATGAAGCGTGGTGCTGAACATTTTAAATTAAATGTACTTAAAGTGTAACTTTGTGTTGTGTCTGGCCAATGGCATTATCAGTGATTTTTGCTTTATTCTTTACACTTTTTTTGGAGTATTTTCCAGGTTTTCTAGAATGCATTAGCTACTTTAACCAAACCCCAATGTTATATTAAAGTGCTCTACTTGATATTATTTTATCTAAGTGTAATATAGTATAATTCTCTGTTTTTGGGGAATACATATTTTATTACTTTAACCTAAAAAATAGGTTTTCTTCTCCTTACTCAGATCCATTAATATTCGATTGGCCACTGTCTTGGATACTCCTGGTGTTGAAAATCTCGTCAGTACCCTCATGCTGAATAAAAACATATTGGATGATTTAAACCAATATAATACAGCTCACAGAGATACTGTAAGTACCTGCTGGGACAAAGCTGGTGTCCTTTGCTCACAATATGGGACCATATGACCCTGGTAGGCTCATCCCCAAAGCTCCTTTGTACTTCAGTTGTAGAATCACATGGCGGGGCATGGGGGAGGTGGGGTAGAAGATGAGAGCAAGAAGAGAAAAACAAGGAAGCTGGGGCTTAAGGAATGAGGCTATCCCCCTCTCTAGTGGTGCCCCAAGTGGGCTGATCAGATATCCTAACTCTTATCACGGGGATGGAAAATTTGGGCTTGATGCAGACAAGTGTTACAAAACAATATAAATCCTAGTGCTTGAATAGACAAGTATGATGGTGTTTAGGGAAGAGTGGCTCAGGAACCCATGGTATCTGGTGCCTACCCCAGCAACACTGGGTATAAGACTTAGAGTAGTGGGACCCAATTCTGACCCCACTGGATGGTGAGTCTGGCCAGATCCTCTTGGTGAGCAGGCTGTGTCCACCAGGATGAGAGGGGTAAGGAAAGATCCTGTATGGCAAGTATTGGGTTCCCTTTCAAGTATAGCAATGCAGGTACCATGGCAAAAGGCAGGCTAGCCATGGTCCTTTTGTTAACACTGCTTTCTTAAGGACCGTGCCAGTTAATTTAACGAGACACGTAACAGTGCATGTAGTGAGAAAAATGCTTACTTTTTTGCTGAGTTTTATTTTGAAAAAAATTTATTGAAGTAAAACCAGTGAAGGGTTTGATGGATTTTCATATTTTGAGTACGCCACGCAACCAGCACCTGTTTCAAGAAACAAACTAATGACAGCCTGCCAGAAGCCCCCTTCATGTTCCCATTTAGTCTCTGTCATTGTTTGAATTGTGTCCCCCAAAAATATCTGTCAACTTGGCTAGGCCATAATTCCCAGTATTGTGTGACTGTCCATTTTGTCATCTGATGTGATTTTCCTTTGTATTGTAAATCCTGTCTCTATGATGTTAATGAAGTGGGATTAGAGGCAGTTATGTTAATGAGGCAGGACTCAATCTACAAGATTAGATTGTGTCTTAACTCATTCTCTTTTGAGATATAAAAGACAGAAGCAAGCAGAGAGACAGCAGGACCTCATACCATCAAGAAACAAGAGCCAGGAGAATAGCACATCCTTTGGACCTGGGGTCCCTGCATTGAGAAGCTCCTCAACTGGGGACAGTTGATGACAAGGACCTTCCCCTGGAGCCAACAGAGAGAGAAAGCCTTCCCCTGGAGCTGGCACCCTGACTTCAGACTTCTAGCCTTCTAGACTGTGATAGAATAAATTTCGGTTTGTTAAAGCCATCCACTTATGGTATTTCTGTTACAGCAGCACTAGATAACTAAGACAGTTTAACACCACCTTGACTTCTGAGATCATAGGTTAGTTACGCCTGTTTTTGAACTTCATGCAAATGAAGTCATGCATTATGTTCTCTTATATCAGGCTTCTTTTGCTCAACAGTATATTTGTTAGATTCATCCATGTTGTGGAATAAAGTATTTCATTGCCTGAAGATACCACAATTCATTTCTTCATTCTACTATTAATGGGTATTTGGGTAGTTCCCAGTTTTTGGCTCTTTTGAATAAATCTTTCAGTTAATTTTTAAGTCATCAGGAGAGAGTCACCAAGTACCTAAACATAGTGGCACTTACACAAATTTTAATTGTATTTATAAAGTCATCAAAATAAAACTTCTAAAATGGACAAAGGAAACGAACAGACATTTTATCAAAGAAGACATTCTAGCGGCCAACAGACACATCAGGAAATGCTCACGATCACTAGCCATTAGAGAAATGCAAATTAAAGCCACAATGAGATACCATCTCCCCCCAGCATTACTGGCATGAATCAAAAACACTGGAAATAACAAATGTTGGAGGGGCTGCGGGGAGATCGGAACTCTTATGCACTGCTTGTGGGAATGCAAAATGATACAACCATTTTGGAAAATGATATGGCGCTTCCTTAGAAAGCTAGAAATAGAAATACCATACAATTCAGCAATCCCACTCCTAGGAGTATATTCTAGAGAAATAAGAGTCGTCACTTGAATAGACATATGCATATCTATGTTCATGGTAGCATTGTTCACAATAGCAAAAAGATGGAAACAACCTAGATGCCCATCAACAGATGAATGGATAAACAAACTATGGTACGTACACACAATGGAGTATTATGCAATGAGAAAGAACAACACTGAATCTGTGAAGCATCTCATAGCATGGATGAAACTGGAGGACATTATGCTGAGTGAAATAAGTCAATCACAGAAGGACAAATATTGTATGAGACCTCTATTGTAAAAACCCGTGAAAAAGTTCACACACAAAAAGTAACAATCTTTGTTGGTTACCAGGGATGGGAGGGGTGGTGGTGGTGGGGGAATACTAAATAGGCAATAGATAAGTGGTATCCTTGGTGAAGGGTGAGACAGTATACAATACTGGGGAAACCAGCACAGATTGTACAAGGAAGGTCATGGAAGCTCCATAGATACATCCAAACTCCCTGAGGGACTGAATTGCTGGGCAGAGGGCTGTGGGGACCATGGTCTTGGGGAACATCTAGCTCAATTGGCATAACACAGTTTATAAAGACAGTGTTCTACATTCTACCTTGGTGAGTGGCATCTGGGGTCTTAAAAGCCTGTGAGCAGCCTTCTAAGATACTCCATTGGTCTCACCCGTTCAGGAGCAAGGGAGAATGAAGAGAACAGTATACGAGGAAAAGATGAGTCCAGAGGACAAATGGACCTGAGCTACCAAGGCCTCCACTAGACTGAGTCCAGTACAGCTAGATGGTGCCCGGCTACCACCACTGACTGCTCTGACCGGGATCACAACAGAGTGTTCCGGACAGAGCTGGAGAAGGATGTAGAACAAAATTCTAACTCACAAAAAAAAGACCAGATTTACTGGCCTGAAAGAGACTGGAGAAACCCCGAGAGTATGGCCCCAGACACCCTTTTAGCTCAATGGTAAAGTCACTTCTGAGGTTCACCGTTCAGCCGGGGATTGGACAGCCCCATAAAACAAAACAGTACTAATGAGGCACAGCAGTCCAGGGACAAAGACTAGAAGGCAGAAGGGGATAGGAAAGCTGGTGATGGGGAACCCAAGGTTGAGTAAGGACGGTGTTGATGTGCAGTGGGGTTGTTAACCATTGTCATAGGGCAACATGTGTACTAACTGTTAAATGAGAAACTATTTTGTTCTGTAGACCTTCATCTAAAGTGAGAATAGCAGCACAACTGAAAGAGTGTAGTCGCTGTCACTGAACTGTGCATGCAGAAATTTTTGAAATGGTGTATCTTTGGCTATGTATATTTTCACCAAAAAAAAAAAAAAAAAAAAAAGGTCGAGAAGGGAGAGGATTGACATGTCGTGGGGTTATTAACCAATGTCATAAAACAATATGTGCACTACTGTTTAATGAGAAATATTCATTCTGTAAACCTTCACCTGAAGTACAATAAAATAAATAAATAAATAATTCCATGCATTTCAGGCACATCCAAATAAATAAATAAATAAATAAAACTTCTGCCAGCATATATTTATTGTTTTGATTTGCCTTTATCTCTTTTTTTCTTAATTTTTTGCTCCTTCTTTCCTGTCCCCTCAAGCAATATGATATAGAGCCTTGGGTTTCAAAGTGTGGTCTAAAAATCCAAGGCATGAATTTTCGAGGGGCTGTGAGATAAAGGAACCCTGGTGGCACAGTGGTGAAGAGCTCAGGCTGCTAACCAAAAGGTCAGCAGTTCAAATCCACCAGCTTCTCCTTGGAAGCCTATGGGGCAGTTCTACTGTGTGCTATAGGGTTGCTGTGAGTCGGAATCAACTCGATGACAATGGGTTTGGTTTTTGGTTTATGAGATAAAAAATACTTTCATAGTAATAGTAAGCAATTATTTTCCTTTTCCGCGCATTGATATTTGCACTGATAGTTGAAAAGCAATGGTGGCTAAACTGTCTGTAGCCTCAATGTGAATCAAGGCAGAGGTACCCAACTGCCTAGTAGTCATCACATTCTTCACCACCATGCGCTCCACAATAACAAGAAAGAAAACCTACAATGAAATATCGCTGCACACCTATCAGAATGGCTAAAGTAAAAAATAGTGACATCACCAAATGCTGGCGAGGATGTGGAGAAATGGGGTCACTCATGTGTTGCTGGTGGGAATGTGGAATGGTACAGCCACTCTGGAAAACACTTTGGCTCTTTTTAAAAAACTAAATGTAAAAATACCATATGACTCAAAACTGCACTCCTTGACATCTATCCCAGAGAAATGAAAACGTGTACACAAATGTTCATAGCAACTTTATTGTAATAGCCAAAAGTTGGAGTCAGCCCAGTTGTCCTTCAGCGGGTGAATGGTTAAACAAACTGTGGTATATCCATACTGTGGATTACTACTTGCCAATAAAAAGGAATGAACTACTGGTACCCACAACAACTTAGATAATTCTTCAGAGAATTAAGCTGAGTGAAAAAAATCCAGTCCCAAAAAGTTACATACCGTGTGACTCCATTTGTATGACATTTTTGAAATGACAAAATTTTAGAAATGGAGAACAGATCAGTCATTCCCAGCAGTTAAAGAAGGGGAGGGGAGGCGGGAGAGTGGGGTGGAAGTATAAAAGGGCAACACAAGGGATCCTTGCAGTATTGGAACTGTTCAGTGTCATGACTGTGGTAGTGGATACTTGAACCTACACGTGTGAGAAAATTGTATAGAACTTAATACACCCACACAAATGAGTACAAGTAAAACTAGAGAAGTCTAGTATCTGTGGATTGTATCAATGTTAATATCTTGGTTGTGATTTTGCAAAAATGTCGCATTAGCAGAAACTGGGCGAAGTGAACAAGGGATCGTCTGTAGTATTTCTTACAACTGCATGTGAATCTACAGTTATTGCTATAAAAATTTCCATTAAAAAAAAACCAGTTTCACTAGAGAATATGTATCCTTGATGAGGCAGTGAAAATTGTTAACTTTATTAAATCTCAACCCTTGAGTACATGTATTTTTAATATTCTATATAAGAAAATGAAAAGTATGCATAAAGCACTTCTGCCACATACTGAAGTATATTGGTTGTCTCAAAAAAAAAAAATCTGCAATTTTTTGAGTTGTGTGCTGAACTAGCCACTTTTTTCGTGGAACACCATTTTTACTTAGAGTTAACACACTAAATGTGGCTGGCTGTTCAGACTTGGGTAGTTGGCAGACATTTTCTTAAAAAATAATGAAGCGAACTATCACTCTAAGAAAACAACTGTCCCCTGTGATAAAAATCCAAGCTTTCAAGAAAAAAACATTAAAATTTCGGAAAAACTGGCATCTGCCATCATGAGCTTGATGGCTTGATTGATGGTGATATTAATGATTATGTTTTTTGATATTATATAATGAAATGAGTCAACATTTGGAAAATCTTAACTCAGTGAACCAATATTTTCCAAATGAACAAGGCATGATGTTACAAAGGCATACGTAGATAAAGAGATCCATTCAAGATACAAGATAGACTAATGGATTTTAATATAATAAAGTACACAAAGTTCATTGATACGGTTTTAGATTCCACATTGCAACTAATTTTTAAAACACTACTACCTGTTGAGTTTTGGTGGAGTATCAAAGAAGAATATCTATAATTATCTGAAAAAATTATTTAAATTCTTCTCCCTTTTCCAACCATGTATTTTTGTGAAGACAGATTTTTTTTTTTAATTGTACTTCATGTGAAGGCTTACAGAACAAGTAGTTTCTCATGAAACAGTAGTACACATATTGTTTTATGACATTGGTTAACAACCCCACAATATGTCAACCCTCTCCCTTCTCAACCTTTTTTGTTTTTTTTTTTGGCAAAATATACATAGCCAAAGATACACCATTTCAAAAATTTCTACATGCACAGTTCTGTGAAGACAGATTTTATTCATATATTTCAACCAAAACAACATATTGCAACAGATTGAATGCAGAAGTAGATTTGAAAATCCAACTGTCTTCTATTAAGCCAGACATTAAAAAGAATTGCAAAAATATAAAACAGTTTCACTCCTCTCTCTAAATATTTTTTTAAATTATAATTATTTTTCATTAACATAAAATATATTATTCATTAAAATATATTATTCAGTGTAAAAGGGTCCTGAGATCACATCATTTGACAACCACTGATATAAAGAATCGAAGGGACTGGGGTTTGAGTCATAGATCTATCCCTTACTACTTGAAGATCTTGGGCAAGTTACTCAGCCTCACAAGCCTGCTTCTCATGTATGAAATAGAGATAATAATAATAATTCTTACCTCATAGGGTTGGCATAAGGATTAAATGAACACAGGGAAGACATTTATCTCAATACCTGACCCATAGCAATTGTTTGATAGACTCTAACTGTTATTATCATGATGTGATCATGGTTAAAATTCATTACTGACTGTTTATAAAAACATCAACAGTGATGTTTTTAAGAGTCTTAAAATGTATGCTTATCTTTTTCAGGATGGAACACCAATGCAGGCATTTGTAGCTGAAGTTGCAGAACAAATAGTTGGCATTGCAGTGGTGAGAAATGAAATGGTAAACTGTGAAATGAATATTAATTTCTTTTTTATTTTAATAAATATTTCTTTTTGGTGGCAATTTACACAACCAATCACAATTTCAATATACATCCAATCACAATTTCTACATGAACAGTTCAATAAGATCATTACATACTTCACATTGTGTCACCATTCTCACCATCTCTACCCATATTGTTTCCAGCATCATTAATTTAGGCTCTCTGTTCCTATGCTTTAGATAAATTGCTGTCACTTTAAACTCATATAGATAATTCTTTATAAGAGCGCTATTCTCAAAGCAAACATTCTTTATTAATTGGGCTAAACTGTTGTTTAGTTTAGCAATGACTTTATGGGATACTTTTGGTTCAAGGTTTAAAGATTTTTTCTAGGCATTAGATTCAGGGATTCCCCCATTCTCAATGGATCTGGTAAGTCTGGTTTCCATGTGACTTTTAAATTATGTTGCACACATTTCCTCCTTTTGATCAGGATCTATCTGGTGGGTTCTTGATCAAAATGCTCAGTAATGGTAGCCGGCACCATTCATTTCTTCTGATCTCATGGTAATGGAGGTAGTAGTTTATGGAGGCAACTAAACCTGCAGTCCATTTCCTTCTTTGATTTCTGGGTCTCATTCTTCCTCTGCTGTTCCAGGTGAATAGAGACCAATTGTTGTATCTTGGGTGACTGCTTGCAAGCTTTTAAGACCCCAGGCACTACTCACTAAACTAGGAAGTAGAACAGAAACTCTAAAAATAACGTTGGGCTAACTGACTAAAGAGACCCACAAAGCCATGACCCTATACCTTCGAAACAAGAAAACTAATCTCATGCAGTATTATTTGTACCTAAGTAGTATCAACAGGCGCAGCCTCTTTTTTTTGGTTGTTGTTATAGTTGTAAAATTATATAAAATGCTTTATTTGTCATTTCACCTTTTTTTCCCCCTCCTGGTGTACAGTTTGTTAGTAACAGCTACATTAGTCTGGTTGTGTCATCATTGCCCTTAGCTGCCAATTTTCCATCATCATAGACAAAAATTTACTACTTTCCAGTGAGTGATTTCCCCTTTACCTCTTCCCCACCCCTCGCCTGGTAACCATAGTTACAATTGGTCTCTATATAATTACCTATTCTTGTTATTTCATGAGTAAGACCATACAATATCTGTCCTTTTGTGATTGACTTATTTTGCTTAGCATAATATCTTTGAGGTTTGTCCATGTTGTAGCATGAATCAGGACTTCATTTTTATTTAAGGCTGAGTAGTATCCGTTGTATGTATATACCACATTTTGTTCATCCGTTCATCTGTTGATGAACATTTGGGTGGTTTCCACATTTTTACTGTTGTGAATATTACTGCAATGAACATTGGAGTACATATGTCTGTTCATGTCATTAGTTTTAGGTCCCTAGAGTATATACCTAGATGTGGAATTGCTGGATTATATGGTAATTCTATTTTTAAGTTTTTGAGGAATTGCTATACTGTTTTCCAGAACAGTTGTACTATTTTACATTTTCACCCTGCATTCTCCTCAACATTTGTTTTGTTTTTTGATCAATACCGTTTTAGCAGGGGTGAGGTGGTATCTCATTGAAGTTTTGATTCGCATCTATCTAATGGCTAATGACAGTGAGCATCTTTTCATGTGTTTATTGCCACTTGAATATCCTCTTTGGTGAAGTGTCTGTTCACGTCCTTTGCCCATTTTTTTATTGAGTTATTTGTCTCTTTGTTGTTAAGTTTTTGTGAGATTAATGGCTTCTTTGTTCCTCTTTACCTTCATTGCTGAGTTCTTTTTAAATATAGATTTTCTTTTCCTTTGTTTATTGTTGTTTTTGTGATTGCTGAGTCTTTTTGTCTCCCTTCTTCTATATTTTGACAAGTAGTTTTATTTACTTTCTTTGTGGTTACCATAAGGATTACATTTAACATCTTAACATTTAAAACATACTGTTATATTTTAAAACTGCCTTAATTCCTTAACATATATAAATTATATATCTAGAATAATCATCCTCCCTTTTATTTTGGTATTGTCATCAATTACATCTTTCTATCTTGGTTTACCTGTAATCTAAGTTTAAATTATTTTCATGATATATATATTTAGTTCCTCTCCCCTCCTTTTTTTTATTCTTCCCTATAATTTTGTCATTGTAAAGCATGAAGTACATGCTCTTTGTATTTGCCAACCAAAAGTATCTTAGGTCTGATTTTTATATTGTCAGTGGTTTCCCTTTAATGGGGTCCCTCCCACCTTACCCCACACCACCCCTATATGTATCATTTCAGGTGGCTGTTAAGTGTTGTTACTTTTCTTTCTGGAAGACTCCCTTCAGTATTTCTTGTAGGGCTGGTCTGGTGGTAACAAATGCCCTTAATTTTTGTTTATCTGGGAATGTCTTAATTTCACCCTTGTTTTTGAATGATAATTTTGCTGGTTATATTATTCTTGGCTAATAATTCTTTTCTTTAGTACTTTAAATATGTTGTCCCATTGTCTTCTTGCTTGCATGGTTTCTGTAGAGAAGTGGGCAATTAATCTTAGTGAGGACCCCTTATATGTGATACTTTGCTTTTCTTGTGCTGCTCTCAAAATGTTCTCTTTGTCCTTTGTTCTCAAGAGTTTGATTATAATGTGCCTCAATGAGTTTCTTTTAGACTTTATCCTGGATGGAGTTCGTTGTACTTCTTGGATGGGAAAATTCCCATCTGTCATGATGTTTGGGAAGTTTTCTGCTGTTATTCGTTCAAAGATTCTTTCTGGGCCTCTCTCTCTCTCTTCTTCTGGAACTCCCATAATGTGTAAATTATTCCTCTTAATAGTGTCCCACATATCCCTTAGATTTTGTTCATTTTTCTTCATTCTTTTTTCTGTTGGCAGACAGAGCAATCTCAAAGACCCTGTGTTTGAGTTCACTGGTCCTCCCTTCTGTCGTTTCAGTTCTACTCCTGTGCCTTCCATGGTTTTGTTCATTTTTGTTATTTTACTTTTAAGCTCCAGTATTTCTAATTTTTTTTTAAGATTTCTATCTCTTTATTGAATTTTTGCTGTATTATTTTCCTGATTTTCTTTAAATCTTTTTCTGTGTTTCCCTATATCTCTTTGAACATTCTCAGTATTAATGCTTTGAAATCTTTCTTGAATAATGCCATTATTTGTTCTTTCTCAGGGACTATTTCTGACCCCTTGTTTCATTCATTTCTTTGTGCCATCCTTTCCTGTCTCTTCGTATGTTTTATAATTGTTGTCTATAGGACATTAAGATTTATTTATCTTTAGTAGATGAGGAGATTAGCTTCTTCCCCTTTCTTTAGATTGCTCTTCTTGCTCGTTGCTTCTTTCAGGGATTCACAGGATCTTCTGTCCTAGCCGTACTTATCCCAGGACAGCTTGCTTAAGTGCCTTGGCCTGCACTACTTCAGCCTCACCTATGTTCGGGCGCTTCTGGTATTGGGGTGGGCTATGAGTGCTTGTGGTGTTAGGCTTGGCTGGGAGTGTCAGAGGTGCTGGGCTGGGGTGGGGCACAGCTGCATCACCAGTCCGGGGCAGGCCAACTAGTAAGGCGCCAGCCCAGGAACACAGCCTAGGGTGCTGCACCGGTCTAGGGGTATGACCGTGTGCTCGGCGCAGGTCCAGGGGGGTGTCAGGTGCTGCAACAGTCAGGCAGGGCCATGGGTGCTGCACTGGTCCAGGGGTGGAGAGCTGCAGTTGCTGCCCGGGTTTGGTGGCCCCATCTTGAGTTTTACACAGGCTGGGTCAGTGCCGTGATGCGCTCGTGCTCATCTACCCAACAGTGGGGAAGAGTTGCTCTCCTACCACCTGGTCAATAGTAGGGACTCAAGGCTCTTCAAGTTTTTAGTGGCCATGGCTTAAGGGACAAATTCAAAAGATGTCTAGCCACTCTCCAAAGACAAACCATCAGAGCAAGTAACTTTCAGAAAATGTAATTTTTAATTTAAAAAAAAATTAACAGTGAAAATGAGGTGGTAAATACCAAGAGAGAACACATTTCTTACTTTTGTACTTAAAGTAATTTTTGAAAGATATTTATCACAAAATATATACAATTCATTTAAAACATTCTTTGACATCCCCCTCCATCTTTTTTTAGGATATTGAGTACATACGGTCCCACTACAATATTGAAGATTTCATCTACTTCAGCCACCACCAGCGCGAGGAACATGGGCACTTGAATCACTTTGCCCTGAACCCCATTTTCCGGCACTACACCAGGTTTTTTCTGAAGGAGATTCTTCGTCTAGGTTTTAAGTCCTGTCTCTACTACCCTGTCTACCCACACTGTAGGAGTGGCAAGGTAAAGACTGTTGTGACTTGCAGGATCCTCCACCCACCAGGGCTCGCAGTGTACTCCTGCATGGGCTGTATTTAATTCATTACTCCCCTGGTGTTTTCATTGTCACATGGATCTGAATTCCAAATGGCCATATTGAGTATGGCCTTTTTTTATACTACAGTGAAGCTCCAGAAGGCTTTGAATTTCTGAAACAATCACAACAAATGTAATGAGGAGCACAATTTGCTGGTTTTTCTATATTGACAAAACAGAGACTGAAAACTATGTAAAAATGCTCTAAGAGGCATGGATATCATATTATTTCTTATGGTGTGTTAGCGAAACCCTGATGGCGTAGTGGTTAAGAGCTACGGCTGCTAAGCGAAAGGTAGGCAGTGTGAATCCACCAGGCGCTCCTCAGAAACCCTGTGGGGCGGTTCTTCTCTGCCCTGTAGGGTCACTGCAAGTCGGAATTGACTCAACGGCACTGGGTTTGGTTTCGGTTTTATGGTGTATTAGTGCAGTTCTAATGCCAAAGTGATACTATCATGTTCTTTCATGCAAAGAACATTTTATGAATGAACTGATAAAATAAATTAATCCTCTTCAAAAAGACTGGTTTTCTGTCACAACATTCCAAATGAGCACTATCCAAATCTACTCTACTCAGAGTAGAACTGCCTCTTAGGGTTTCCAAGGGGTGGCTGGTAGATTTGAACTGCTAACCTTTTGGTTAGCAGCTGAGCTTTAACCACTGTACCACCAGGGCTCCGTGAACATTATAACCACCCCCATAAAAATGATGGAGATATATGATACCAATTTAACCTTTACATAGTGAGTACCTGTAGAGCTCTGTATAATACCTGTTATGTGGAGTAGTAAATTGCCATAAACACATTTATAATGTGTATGCATTATGTTTATGTACATGCACAAATAGCGAGTTCACTGTGCTTCCACATGCGCTTATCCTGCTTTCATTTCCTTGGTAGCACTTTTCGCTACTTAAAATTGTGTATTTCACCATGAAGGCAGAGGTTTCTGTCTACCTGGTTTACAGCTGTATTCCCAACGCCTAAACCAGCTGCTGACAGCACTGGTTGTCTACTCTGTGCAGACTCAAGGGCCAATGGGATCCAACCACTAGACCCGGTAGAACACATCCCATCCCATCCCATTCATAGCCTGAAGCTTGCTCGTGTTCTGCCCAGATTCTTCGACATTGTCACGTTTCTCCTTAGTTACTATAAGTAAGCAAAATAGATTCTGGAATAATCTTATTTATTAAACTAGAAACCATCTAAAGTATATTTAGAGCATACATGTAATAGTAATTTTGCCAATGTAGCCTATTTAACAAAAGCCTTTTCTAGAAGTACAGGGGAATGGGGAAGAAAGAAGAAGAAACTTGGAAAAGGTTTTTGGTGAGATGTGGAATCTCTATAGTGACTGTTTTTTCCTATCAAAATGTAGCATGGTGGCCGCGTGAAAGCCCTAGATTTGAAGGGCTGGGAAGTTAATAGTTTTGCTGGAAAATCCCAGCCCTGCAAAATTTCCTTTTGCTCTGCATTTGGCCGAGTACCAATTTTGTGGCCTTCATGACGCGATATTAAATTCTTTGTTTTTAATTCATGATGTTGCTTGGACATGCTGGTTTGGTAGAAACTCCATTTGCATCCATAATACAAATAACATCTTGTGCATTCCATTGACTGTTCAGATATTTACCTCAGTGGGATATAATTAGGAATACCCTATGAACTATTGTGTATAG
The DNA here is from genome assembly GCF_000243295.1 of Trichechus manatus latirostris. Classification (NCBI taxonomy): domain Eukaryota; kingdom Metazoa; phylum Chordata; class Mammalia; order Sirenia; family Trichechidae; genus Trichechus; species Trichechus manatus. The sequence continues at coordinate 7,758,945 of NW_004443978.1, read as the reverse complement.
GATGTAGAAACACATTTGGCAAAGGACTTCTTAGTTTGCACTTCCTGTTGTTTTACACACATATGTTTAAACAAGTGTAAGAAGAAGTACCAGATAACTTGGGCACGAATTCCCAAATTCTGCCATAATCCCCGGATGACTGCAGTAGAAGTGAGCAGTGGCTTGTGTTGAGAGATCTCCCAGGCATAAAAGCAGGGCTCTGAATAGAGATTCCTGGGTTCTGTTTTTCAGTTTGTAAAATCAGGGTATAAAGTGCAGTGGGGGAAGGGTTCTAGAAATCCCTTTTAGAAGCTCTTAGAAATGCCTGGAGCTATTCTGAGAACATCAAATAAGTCATATGTAAACTATCTCATTTATTAAATAAATCTTCAGTTCAGTTTTACTTTCTTTGCTTTCAAGCTTAAAGTCAATAAATGTATCTTTAAAAGTTTGGATTTCACAGTTTAACTTTTGAGGCTTAAATGGCTGTAGTACTTTTCAGTTGGTTTCCCCAAAACCCTAAGATTTTATAAATGTAAAGTAAAGGATATAAAGATCAGCGTGTTCAGTTTTTTCTGCCAAGTTTTAATAATGGAGTAAAATTAGTATTTAAAGAAACTTCCTACAATATAGTTTATCATAGTCCATTTCGAAAAGGATAAATTCTCACAATTTTACTATTAAAATAAGTCAAAGTAAAATGATCCAGTTC
>NW_004443978.1:7725241-7758154 GCF_000243295.1 Trichechus manatus latirostris | reverse complement strand
CTTTCTGGTTTTATCCTTTTATTTTAAAACACTTACTTTACTAACAATAGTCCAGCTGAAGTTGCCGTGGGTGACTTTCACAAACAGGAAGATTTTCGCACGTGCACTAGGTTGCCCCTTGGATGACATTTTTATCTATGTGTCTTCTTAAAGCAGAGCATGCCAACCAGGCAAAGGTTAACAGGACGAAGATAGCAGTTTAATGGGGTCAAATGAAGCTGATTCATGATCACTATGGAGAAGAATATCCTCCTGGGGAAAATACTTGTACTGAAAAATCCCATAAACCAAACCACTTGTTTATCTGCCATTCCCACAGAGATAGTAATGTAATTACTCTCGTAATTATCTTCATTAGTGTCAGGCATTATCTGCAATTCATTCCTCTGCTCCAAGAGTGTGTTTGTTTATTTGCTGATTTTTTTTCCTCTCCTATTTGGCCGTGTTGAGGATTTTGTATTTGTAAAGCCACACGCAGACATCTGTGCTCTGCTGCTCTGACATTCTCTCCCCTAAAATATAGATTGCTGTCTTTCAGCTCCAGAGTCCCTACGCCCACTCCCTGACATCTGCCCTTCATTACTTGGTTCCCGTACGACCACGACGACAGATTGTCTATCCTCTGGAAAAGCTTGGCATCAATGCTCCATCAAAGGAGGTCTCCAAGGATCTGGTGGGTAACGGGCGGCAGCAGGCAGGGAGGCGCAGTGCCAGCTCTCGCGGGCTTGGCAGATGGGGTGGCAGCACTGTCTTTGCGGAGCAGGCTGCTTCTTAATTACAGGGAGGCTGGCTCATGCCCTCACAAGCGGCACCCTGCGCAGGCTCCACGCGGCTCTCTGCCTCATGTGGTTATTTCACAGTAAGCTTGAAAACAGTAGCCACATGACCCCCCAGGTGACACTGCAGACGTGACACCGCTTATGGCTGCTGTGTCCCTGGACAGAGACGGCCTGGAGTCAAGCTCTGAGTAAGCCTATTTTTGACTTCTGTCCGTTTCCTGAAAAGGAGATTCCCCCTTTGAATGGATATTTTGCTTTCGAGGCAGTCAGTGGTCGTTTGCTCTTTGGGCAAAGCTGACAGGGCAAGTAGAGCTGACCACCCTGGAGTCTGAGCTGGGTTGGTTGAACTCCTCCACGGGGAGTAGGGGTGATTAACGGGATCACATTAGCTGCCCTGGGATGACAAGGGTTTCTGACCTTAAGGGGAATGGCTTGGCCACTTATTACCAGAACAGGAAAAGGAACTGCAACCAAACACAGATCTCATTGAAAATGGGAATGCATGTGTGCATGGTCACATGCTCATCTTCAGTAACTTTTCTTGAGAATATAATTCTGTCAAGGTGACTCACATATGGGCTTGTAGTTTTTATGCACTTCCACTTAAATAAGCTAAAAAAACAAACAAAAAGCAAGCCCTCAGTGGGCCTGTCCCTTGTGAGAAGAAGGGAAGTGGGAAGTCTAAACTCTCCCGGCTTACCAGGAGGCTCTGGTCAGAGGCAGAGAAGGCTTCCAAATAAACAGCTCCCGACCCCTCCACCTGCAGGGGGCGCCTCATTCCACGGCTCTGGCCAGGCCCCATTTTACAGACAGTGCCCTGAGGAGTGGCCCCCACCCAGACCCCACTTAGAGGCAGCCCTCACTTTAAAGGATAAATTTATATTTAAATATATTTAAATTTATATTTCTTTTCTAATAAGTTGTAAATTTACGTTTGAGTACAGACTGAACACAAATAATAATTCTCTTCTCCCCCCTAACTCTTTATTATGGAAAATGTCAATCATATACAGAAGCAGAGAGAATCTTGTAGAGCAGGGCTTCTCAATCTGGCTGTGGTGAAGGACCTTTTTTTTCTTTTTCTTTTTTAATGTACAGTCCGCCACAGGTTGATAATCTTTGTAAAAAGTAAATTACTAAAAAAAAGAGAGATTAAAAAACAGACAGAATTTAAGCCCAATTACTTTATTATTGGATTAACAATCTGAAGTTACTCTGTCGGATTGCTATAAAAGCTTTAGAATGCTTCTCTCCATCTCTGTACTGACGTCTGCATGGACCAGTAATAGTTGGCCGATGAGCACCTTTCCCAGATCATCCTTGAGTGTCATTGAAACCCCCCTATAGTCAGCACCCAGCTTCAACTCGTGGCCACTTGTGGTTTTTCTATGCCCCTACCCGCTTTCCCTTCCACCCAATTATTTTGAAGTAAATCCCAGACACACTTTGTTTCACCTGTAGATCACAGGTATACTCTTAAGTAGCAGGGTCCACAGTGTCTTAGCTAAGCTCTGTCCACTCTGGAGATACGAACTGCCTGAACCCCAATGGAGGGGCCTTGGGAGGGTCCACCAGGTGGTCTGTTTGAACAGAGCTCCTGGGAATGGACTCCACCTTTGGAATGAGAATCAGGACCCACAAGTTTAGTGCAAAGGCAGGGTCTTGGCATCACAGGGGTGGCTGTGTTCTGTACCTGTGAGCACAGCTCACATAGATGCATGCTGGTTCAAGGAGAAGGGGCTGCGGGTAAATGTACATGCTGCCCCGGACACTGCTCTGCAGTGCGGTAACAGACCAGGGTAATGATGAGAGACGCCGTCCTTTTGTGGCCACTGCTGAGGCACCTTCAAGTACAGATGGGCAGCACACCTGGGCCAGGAGAAGCCCTCACATGTTAGTGGCTGCATGTGGCTGGGCTGTCTTTGGTTGGCAGCTGTCCCATGGATATCAAGAGCACTGATTTTCTGAACATTCAGGAGACCCCTCCCCTGGGAATTTCCAGAGTTGGGGTACTTTGCGGAGAGCTGGAGCTCCAGGTGGAGAGAAGACCAGAGAAAACGTTTTATTTCATTATAATGGTCCTAACCTTACTGCCCAGATTGGTATGGTTTGAAATCATGGCTCACCCTTAGTGACCTTTTCAGTGGCCATCTCCACCTGCCGTGTCACACCAGAGCCCTGGCTTGTTCAAGCTGAGGCACAGGGTGGACTGTTTCAATCCGGATTCAGGAAGGCCACCACTTAACAGATAGGTGGGAAAATGGTAAGGCTGGTGTTGTTACCTGCTGCATTGCACTGGTTTATTCATACCTTCTCACTTATCAGCTACCTTGTTATCTGACATTTCACATTTATAACAATTGTAAAAAATCTACCATCCAACTATTTTGTGCATTAATAATGTACATCTGGCAGTAGTGAATGCCAAGGTGTGAGGCCAGAGTATTGCTGGCCCTGATGGTTAAGGTTATGTGTCAGCTTGGCTAGGCCATGATTCTCAGTGGTTTGGCAGTTATGTAAGGATGTAATTTGGCAATTATGTAATGATGTAATTTGACAGTTATGTAATGATGTAATCATCCTCCATTTTCACATAACACCAATTTTGCATAACAACCTGGTCTTTGGAACCTAACCATGTCAATAAGTGAGGAGAGGATGTATTGTATTGGTGAATTCTGACTTTAAAGAAGCACTCTTACTGCTATTTACTGTACTCATTCTTGAAAATGAGTTTTAGTTTTAACAGTTTTAGTAAAAAAGATTTAGTAAAAATTTTGTAGATCTTAAAAGTTTGATCAACATTAAAATACTAAATTATATTATTTAAAATTATTTTTTATCTTTTTAACAATTTAGAGGCTTTAGTGGTTTAGACTATCTGAGACCAGGTGACCCAAATAGACTTTTTTAGGATAAATTGCTGTATGTATTGTTTTCTTGGCAGAGTAAGTTGAACTGAACAAGGATGAGCAATTGTCATTACTGATTGACTTCAGTTTTCCCTTTAAATTTTAACATCTCTCTCCCCAACCCAGTGCATTGCACTCTATGCGGGCCCCTTGGCTCCCTCACTGCATCCCCACATTTCTCTTGCCAGCCACTAGCCTCTCATACCTTTTATCCTATTTAAACCATCTTAGAGAAACCATCCATTCCCTTGCTTTCACCTAGGAAGCCAATCTTCTAAGGCACAAATCACGCCAGGCATGAGTAATGGGATAGAAAGTGTTTCATCTCAGTGGGTTGCCAATTTGAATCTGGCACAAGCCAGCAGTGATTGAAATTCATCACTGCATGGTGAAAATATGCCCAATCCCAAGGCCCTGGTAGTCTCTGCCTGGCTTAAATGTTAGGTGTCCCTACCATGATACCTTCCCAATCATTTCTATTAACTGACAGCCTACCCCATATCATGTCATAAGAGAGGACATTAGAAAAACACATTACATCACACGTTACATAAGTAGGCTCCAAAGGTTTATATCTTCAGTCGACCGTTATGAGTTTATGGATAAGAAAGAAGGCTTTTTCCTGACCAAGACCATAATCCACATGGGCTAGACCTAGATGATTCTCTTCCTAGCATGAATGAGCCATCTTGGCCTGTGTATTTACATTCTGTGAATTTTTCTGATAACATTTTTGTTGAATGAATAGGCAAAGCCTGACTACATGAATATTACAGTCAGTGCAACGCTTGAAGTTTGGCTGAATTGACTGAATGGACTTTTTAATTAAAGGCCATGGAGCAAGTTGACCCATGCTTGCTTTGGGGACAGTTCTATGTGCAAACCTGTCTTCTTTCCTTCCTGCCTTCCTGCAGGGTTTCAGAGATGACGATGACACCGTCTCTGCCCTCAAGGAGCCTCTGGTCTAGTATCAGTATTAATGTGGGACTGATCTTATTAACCTTATTAAACCAGGGATGGAAGAGGGGCCACCACTGGCCATCCAGGTAGCAGGAGCCCAGTCTCAGGAGAAAACTTATCCACGGTGTCATTAGACCCATTTTTGTGGAAACTGGGAAGGCAAAGTGATTGTGTCCAAGCCACCATTCCAATTCCAACACTTGGATTTTAAGTAATTATTTGTCATACTTGTTGCTGTCGAGTCGATTCCAACTCATGGCAACCCCATTTCTTATACTAAACGCTAGGAAATCTGCTTTAAATTTAAAAAGGCTTTCCCCTCATTTCAGTATTAATAGAGGTTCTAAAATGACAATTTCAGTCACTTTATTTCATCTTGGTTTATAGTGTTCATAGGATTCAGTGTGAACTCGTTTCTCTCTCTCTCTTTCTCACTTCTTGGGTTCAGATTTTCTCAGGGCCAAATCAACCCGTCACCCTCCCGGATGAATCATACTTTCAGAGTGATCGACGTCTGTTGTTATTTTTTTGTGGTTATTTATCAGTGATGGTCTGTTTAAATCTCGACTAATGAATTCTTTGGAGACCTCCATTTAGATTCCGTGCATTTGGTTTCTTCACATTTCCCCTTTGTTCTCCTACAAAGAAAAATGACAGTTTATTTACCACCACTCCCCGCCGCCGCCCCCCCCTTTAGAGCTAAGTGCTGCCCGGCTTTTTCCTGGTATGTGATCTCTTGGAGAAGATGTCACTCACTGGCATTCAGTTACCCTCTGAATTGCCCCTTTTCATCTGGGCTGTTCTTCCCCAGTCCAGCTATAATTACCATCTGATGGACTGTTACTGGATACTGTTTCACTTGTACATCTGCCATGCTAGGAAATTGCATTATTCTCCCAGCACCTGCTAGATTTTCCCCAGCTTAATTGTTTCACAACCCTTTCCTTAACTTTGTAACTTTCACTGCGTGTGGTTGAGAAGTCCCTTGGTTGTGTGTGTGGTTAGAATCAGTTCTTCAGCATCTCTTTCGCAGAAGTTTCTAGAAAGGCAACCTCATGTTTTTCCGCACCATGTATACACTGATTATTATTAATGTGGCCATGGTAATATTTTATTGAAATAAAATTAACCCACTTTGATTCACCACTATGAATCAAGCTCGCTTTTTCAAAACACTTCTCAGCCATTCCCTACACGTTTACGCTACCTGAGGGGGGATGCATTTTCTTCTATTTATAGTGAACCCTTTTCTCTGGAGTTCCTAGACAATTTATGTAAATTCCTTCATTAGAGGTTTTTTTTTTTTTTTTAAATAATATGGGTTCTGTGGCCATTTTGTTCCCCAATTGTCTGAGCATTATCTAGTTTAGCATTATATGTATTACATAAGTAAGTGTACATCAGAATGATGTACATAAATCAGTAGTTTATTACAACTATTATAATTCTTCCCTCTTAGGAAGGTTACGAAGTAGTAGTAACAGCAGCAGCTTTAATAACCATATCTACTACTACTGCTAGCATGCGTTGAGCTTGTGGATTATCTTATTTAATCCTCCCATCAGCACTTGTAAATAGTTACTGCTATTATCATCCTGAGTCCCTGGGTGGTACAAACGGTTAAGCACTCTACCACTAGCCAAAAGTTGATGGTTCGAACCCACCCAGAGGCACCACGTCAGGTCTGCTTCTGAAAGGTCACAGCCTTGAGAACCCTATGGAGCAGTTCTGCTCTGCACACATGGAGTCGCCATGAGTTGGAGTCAACTTGATGGCAACTAACAACAACAATTACCATCCGTAATGTTCCTGTGAGAAAATAGGCTTGAAGGGGTGAATGACTTGTCTACATTGATAGAGCTTCAAACCTAGGCAGCTGGATGCCAAAACTCCTGACCTGAACCACTACAATGTATACTTTCTCTCCTTTTTTTTATTGTTGTAGTTTAAATGAAGTTTACATTTCAAGTTAGTCTCTCATACAAAAATTTATACATACACTGTTATGTGACCCTAATTGCTCTCCCCTTACTGTGACAGCACACTCCTCCTTTCCAACACTGATGCCCCAGGTCCATTCAACCAGCTCCTAACCCTCTCTGCCTTCCCATCTCACCTCCAGACAGAAGCTGCCCATTTAGTCTCTTGTATCTGCTTGAGCTAAGAGGCACACTCCTCACGAGTATCACTTTATGTCCCACAGTCCAGTCCAATCCCTGTCTGAAGAAGTGGCCTCGGAAATTGTTTTATTTCTGGGCTGGTAGAGAATCCGGGGGCTGTGCTTTCCGGGGTTCCTCTAGTCTCAGTCAGACCATTAAGTCTGGTCTTATTAGAATTTGAGTTCTGCACCCAACCTTTCTCCTGCTCCATCAGGGACTCTGTTTTGTTCCCTGTCAAGGCGGTCATTGGTGGTAGCCGGGCACCATCTAGTTCTTCTGGTCTCAGGCTGATGGAGTCTCTGGTTTATGTGGCCCTTTCTGTCTCTTGGGCTAATACTTTCCTTGTGTCTTTGGTGTTCTTCATTCTCCTTTATGCCAGGTGGTTGGGACCAACTGATGCATCTTAGATGGCCGCTTATAAGCTTTTAAGACCCCAGCCGCCACTCACCAAAGTAGGATGCAGAACATTTTCTTAATAAGCTTTGTTATGCCAGTTGACCTAGATGTCCCCTGAAAGCATGGTTCCCAGATCCCTAACCCTGCTATTCTGTTCCTAAAGTGTTTGCTTGTATTCAGGAAACTTCTTAGCTTTGGTTTAGTCCAGTTGTGCTGACTTCCCCTGTAGTGTGTGCTGTCCTTCCCTTCACCTAAAATAATACTTGTCTACTATCTAGTTAGTGAATAAACCTCACCCTCCCTCCTCACCCTCGTAACCATCAAAGAATGTTGTCTTCTGTGTATAAACCTTTTCTTGAGTTCTTATAATAGTGGTCTTATACAATATCTGTCCTTCTGTGACTGACTGAATTCACTTGGCATAATGTCCTCCAGCTTCCTCTGTGTTATGTTTCACGGCTTCATCATTGTTCTTTATCATTGTGTAGTATTCCATTGTGTGGATATACCATAATTTGTTTATCCTTTCCTCCGTTGATAGGCACCTAGGTTGTTTCCATCTTTTTGCTGTCGTGAACAGTGCTGCAATGAACGTGGGTGTGCATATATCTTTTTGTGTGATGGCTCTTACTTCTTTAGGGTATTTTCCAAGGAGCAGGATAGCTGGATCGTACAGTATACAATGTATACTTTCTTATCTAAAACACCAAAGTACTGATATCATGACTTTCATTATGAGAAAACCAAACCACAGAAATGGAAGATGGCTTGGCATAGACATTTTTGGTCTTTGGCACCAGCTACTTATACCAAAAGGTAGCCTATAGATAACTGGCTTTCCCCAGAGCAGTTTGGACTTTCCTCTGGGCTGAGTTCTCTCCATCTTGGGTTTGATGCAGTGCCAGCCTGACCTGGCTGGGCTCGAAGGGTAAGGAGCAGACATATGGGGCCAGGTTTGTGTGCTGGGGTCAGTTTTGGACGTCAGCTGATCTGGGGTGTCTACAGTTCTCTCTGTATCAACTTGATGTTACAAACTTGAGGAAATTATAGTGGTGGCTACTGCAACTGAGGAAGGAAGGAAAAAATCACGATCCCACATGTAAGTTACATTACACATTTCCCAAGATCCAGTTCCGTGTTGTGTGTGGCTTCACAGTGCTCTTAGAAAATGCTCCAGTAAATACCCATCAACTGAGTGGCTGATTGTTTGGGAGTCGGGGGGGAGGGGAGGATGTGTGTCAGTGACATGATCAACAAGCCCTGGAAGCTGTTTAGATTGGGCTGGGTTAGGGTGGCAAACGGGGCCTTTGGAGTATGATAAGAGAATTGTGGCAAGTAAAATTACTTCTTAACATCTCAGTATTGTTGCAAATCAATCCTACATCTCATCCTTGTTTTCTAGAATGAGTATTGTAGAACAAACCCCCTCTCCCCTTTGTTTTTACAGATTTTTTTAGATATAATTAATGTGCCATACAGCTTACCCATTTAAAGTGTACAGTTCAGTGGGTTTTAGTATGTTCATATATTCATGTATTTAGTTGTACAACCATCACCACAATCTAATTTTAGAACATTTCATCATCCAAAAAAGAAACCCTGTACCCATTAGCAGTCACCCCGCCCCACCCCCTTATCTCTCCAGCCCTAGGCAACCACTAATGTACTTTCTGTCTATAGATTTGCCTCTTGTGGCAAATTTATATTTCATATAAATGGAATCGTACAATATGTGGTCTTTTGAGTCCGGCTTCTCTTATTTAGCATAATGTTTGCAAGGTTCATCTGTGTTGGAGCATGTGATCCGTACTTCACTTCCTTTTATTGCTGAGTAGTATTCCATAGGAGTCCCTGGGTGGTACAAACGGTTAATGCAATCAGCTGCTAATGGAAAGATTGGAGGTTTGAGTCCACCCAGAGATTCCTTGGAAAAAAGGCCTAGTGATTTACTACCAAAAAATCAGCCACTGAAAACCCTATGAAGCATAGTTCTACTCTGACACACATGGGGTCACCATGAGTTGGAATCGACTCCACGGCAACTGGTAGTATTCCATTACATGGATATAGCACATTTTATTTACCAGTTCATCAGTTGAGGGATATTTGGGCTGTTTCCTTTTTTTGGCTACTGCGACTAATGCTGTTATAAACATTTGTGTACAGGCTTTTGTGTGGGTGTGTATTTTCATTTCTCTTAGGTATATACCTAGGAATGGAATTTCTGGGTCACGTAGTGACTCTGGAGCCCAGGTGGTACAGTGGTTAAAAGCTCGACTGCTAGCCAAAAGGTCCGCAGTTCGAATCCACCACCTTGGAAACCCTGTGGGGCAGTTCTTCTCTGTTCTGTAGGGTCGCTATGGGTCAGCATCGACTCGACGGCAAGGGGTTTTGTTTTTTTTTGGGGGGGTTATAGTAACTCTATGTTTAACAGTTTGAGGAACTGCCAAGCTTTCCCACAGCAGCTGCACCATTTTACATCCTCTGTCTTAGATCAGAGCCAGCATTCCTGCTAGTAGATGGTGACGTGCTGGTCAGCTGCACACACCGTGGGCGAGGGTGGCCTGACTGTTCTTCAGCTTCAGGAACAGAGCTAGCCCACTGCTCCACGAGCTTTGTACCCGCATTGCATTCGAAGGCTCACCACTCCTACAAGCTAGGCTTGAGTGCTTCTGAAAGCAGAGACTTTTCTAAAGGAAAATCTGCTCCCCCCACCCTTCGCCCGTCCCCGACCCCTCACCCCCTACCCCCGACCCATCCGCCCCCTGTGCCTCCGCATGCACCGTCACCCGCCCAGTCACCCCATTTAGGAGAACGAGGGCACTGGAGGGGTAAGATGGAGGCCTCGCTGGTGTCTTAAGATGCCAGCATGTCCTTTGTTTCAGTCCACCTTCAGTAGTGTTGTTGCCTTTAACAAGAGCCGCCAGCGCTCCCAACAGGAAATAAAATCCTGAGTCTTCCTGGATGCTGATTGGGTTCTTGCCACAACCCTGTAGGAGGAACACGTGCATTCTGTTCCCTGCAGAGCCAGGGTAATGAATGCCACAGAGGTCCAGAAGTGCCTCTGGACGCGTCAGCTGCCTGCTGCAGGGTCTGGAAGGCGCGACCCAGCGGCTCTGGTGGAACCGATGGGCCTGAGCTCCCGGCAGGAACTGGCCTTCCCAGCGAAGTGGCTTCTTCAGATCCGCCTTCAGGGAGGAGAAATGTCAGCCAGCACGAGGCTGCCTCGCTTTGTGTATTTTAAAGTAGCTGGGATGGAAAATGACAAAGGAGACCATTAGAACTGCAGCTGCCGAGTAGGGAAGTTACATCTTTCTGCCTTGATTGAAAAAAAAAAAGCCATTACAAAAGCAGTGCACATTTATGGTAGAAAACTTAGGAAAAAACATCAAGAAGGAAATCAGTAAAACCTGCAGTCTACCTATAGATTACCTCGGTTAATATTTTGCTATTTTTACTTCTAGCTTATTTTCTGTGAAAAAAATGCAAATTAGTTATACTGTTCATAGTGTTTTGAAGCATGCGCTTCCACTTAGTATATTATGGGCACCTTTACATGTTATTAAATGTGCTAAAATTTGTTTTTAACAGCTTCACTGCACTCCTGTGACTCACCAGCCCTCGGGGTCACTGAGTGCTTCCTCTGCTGGGCACTGCATCACGAGCTCTCCTGGGTTCTCAGTTCCCACAGAGGTCTGCGTGTCATTCTCCTGTCCTGCAGCTGGGGAAGCTGAGGTGTGGAGAGCTGGAATGCAGGGACCAGGACTTGTGGGAACAGCGGTGGAGTCCCTTGGTGTCTGTCTCCCTCAGCCCCGTCAGTGTGCTTAGTGGGGCTGGGTTTCCTCTGAACCCCCATCACCCCTGGGACAGTCCCTTGACTTTTCCCGTCATTTTTAGGTAATTAAAGTTGTGTGGGCCAGTTTGGGAGTTGATAGTGTAAGAGCTTGGCTGCTAATCAAAAAGTCAGCAGTTTGAATCCACCAGCCGGCCCTTGGAAACCCTATGGGGCAGTTCTACCCTATGAGCCAGAATTGACTCCACGGCAATAGGTTTGGGTTTTTTGGTTTTGGGCCACTTTAAATAACAAAACATGGTCTTCATTCCATCGGTTGTCTAATCTCTTAGAATATAACAATCAAACTCAGTTTTCATTCAGAGGTTAGACTCCCCCCCAGCACCCCCCCCCCCCACCGCTGTGTGTGGGAAACCTGCAGCTGGGGAAGGCGCTGGCGCTGCCCTTCCTCTCCCTCTTTGCATTGAGCTTCTATTTACTGTCTTATTATTTAGCCTCTATTTCTGTTCCTTCTGAAGCTGGACCAGGGCGAGGAGGAGTGACTGTAGGAATTTGAGCTGGACTGTAGTGTCCTAAGATGGTCCCTTGCTCAGCTGGGTAGACTGCTGTCCTCGTGACATGTGTCTGGAGTTTCTTCAGAAATTCCCATGACGCAGGCTACGCACACCTCCGACTTCGAGACCTGAGTCCCGTTGGCCCCTCAGGCAGGCCTACTGGGAAGGACCTTGGGTGACAGTTCCCACCCTAGTGGCTCGCAGGCCCTGCGCATGCAGTCCACCTTCCCCTTGGCCTGTCCAGCAGAGCTGGCCCGTCCATCGCATCCTACATGGGTATGCCACGTCCACTACCGCAGGGGACGCGTGAAGCTCTGCGGGCCTCCCAAGCCCCTGCTTTGTGAGTTGAGGAGAAATCTAAAGAAAAATCCTCTCGTATTTCCATTCTCCCAACCCTCTTATACCCTCACTGTGAATTAAGGGTTTATCGTTTGACCAGCAGTTGCCCGCCTACTTTGACATGTTTGTGGGGTGCTGCTTTGGAATGTAGCAGCTATGTGTCATGTGTTATTAACTTCCCCAAGCTGCTAAGTCGTGGCTCTGGGACCAGAACCATCTGACTCTAGGCCCCGTGATTAAGCACTGTGGTTTGATTAGCAGTTCCCTAGTGTTGGTTATTTAAGTTTTTATTCAAAATTTTATCATTATAAATGATGCTACTGTTTGTTTCTATTCGTAAGGTTTTCATTGGCTAATTTTCAGAAGTAGATCACCAGATCTTTCTTCCTAGTCTGTCTTACTCTGGAAGTTCTACTGAAACCTGTCCACCCTGGCTGACCCTGGGAATATTTGAAATACTGGTGGCATAGCTTCCAGCGTCATAGCAACTCATAAGCCACCACAGTACGACCAACTGTTCTATCATACATAAGGTCATTCTGAGTCAGAGCCGACTAAGAACAACAACAAGTATTGTTTGAGCACGTTCATGATGATTTCCTCTGAATGAATTCCTAGAAACGGTATTGCTAGGTCAAACGTAAGGCTACTATCTCTTTAATCAAAAAGCAGAACATTTTAGAATTTGACAATGGAAACTTGTGATCCCAACTTTAAGAAGATGACTGAGCTTTGCAGTCATGTCACGTTATCTAAGCAAACTGTCAGCCTGCAGAGAACCCTCTCCTCTTATTCATTGTCAGATACAGGGTTTTTTGTTTTTGTTTTTGTTTTTTAAATTGTGCTTTAGGTGAAAGTTTACAGAGCAAATTAGTTTCTCATTAAACAGTTAATACTATATTGTTTTGTGACATGGGTTGCCAACCCCGTGATGTGTCAACACTCTCCCCTTCTCAACCTTGGGTTCCCTATTTCCATTCATCCAGTTTTCCTGTCCTGTCCTGCCTTCTTGTCTTTGCTTCTTGGGCTGGTGTGCCCATTTAGTCTCATATACATGGATGAACTATGTGTGTGTTAAAAAAATTGTTTGTTTTATAGTCCTGTCTAATCTTTGGTTGGAAAGCCTGGTAGCATAGTGGTTAAGAGCTATGGCTGCTAACCAAAAGGTCGGCAGTTTGAATCCACCAGCCACTCTTTGGAATCTCTATGGGGCAGTTCTTCTCTGTCCTATAGGGTCACTATGAGTTGGAATCAACTCGATGGCAATGGGGTTTGGTTTTTTTTTTTTTTAATCTTTGGTTGAAGGGTGAACTTCAGGAGTGGCTTCAGTACTGAGTTAAAAGGGTGTCTGGAGGCCATACTCTTGGGGTTTCTCTAGTTTCTGTCAGACCAGTAAGATACAGATTTTTATATCTTGTATCATGTAATTGGGTGTGCAAAATGGTAGTATTCTTCCATTTTTCTCTAATTCAACTGAATCTCTGCTTTGAGCTGCCATTCCACCTGATGGGAGAAAAAGTAATCGATCAATTCCAGGTAAATTTAACCATTTAATGTTTAAATTGGGTCCAATAACGAATTTTTTTCTCTTATTATTTTGTACTTTCTCCTCATTTATCAACTATCTTGTTATCCAACATTTTGCGTTTACAACAATAGTAAAAAATCTACTATCTGACTATTTTGCACATTAACGACAAACATCTGGCAGTAACGAACACAGAGGTAAGAGGAGAGAGTAACACTGGCTTTGATGGTTAAGATTATGTGTCAGCTTGTCTGGGCCATGATTCTCAGTGGTTTGGCAGTTATGTAATGATGTAGTCAGCCTCCATGTTGTGATCTGATGTGGTCATCCTCCATTTTTGCATAACACCGATTTCACATAATGACCTGGTGTTTGGAACCTAACCATGTCAATATGCGAGGAGAGGATGTATTTTTGTGTGTGTTCAGGAGCTGTGGAGTGCCATGACATCTGAAGGGCAGGGAGAGGGCTGGGAGGGGATCTGTCTGGTCCTGGGGCAGTGCCTATTCTCAATGGCATCCATTGATTTCCAGAACTCAGGCTGTCCTCAGCTTGCCCTTAATATGGGCATCCATGCCCTTACCAGTCCTCGTTGCCTTCTGCAAGGGAATCCCCTCTTCTCAGTCTTGAGGCCTCTTTAGTCAGCCAGCTCATGCTTGCGCACTCGCTCTATCTCTCTGTGTCTCTCTCTGTCCCTTCACCCTCCCAGCTTCCTGTACCACCCTGGGCTTTGGGAAGCTCATGAATTGGCCTCATTCCCTTGCTTCCCCTGACACCACACTCACCCATCTCACTGTGCTCTTCCTAAGACAAGGTGCCTGGGGCTGTTCCCAGGAGGCACAAGTCTCTTCTCCTCTCACATTCTCTACTTTTATGGGCCTAACCAGAGAGGAGAGGACCTTACTGGCATTTTTCTCTCCTGTTTTCCCTCCGACTTTCCTCCTTCTTCCATCTTTGGGATAACCAACTCTGCTGTCACCGTGTGTTCTTCTGAAACCTGTCATTTGAGGCATCACTCTCACTTTTGGTACTCAGAAACCAAGCTTTGAGACTCAAAAATTTTCTCACAACCTGTGATCTGGTTTGAAACTCATGTCCTGTGGCCTGCCTGTCTGAAGGCCTGATGTCCCCTGGCTGCTGCCTAAAGCATAGGGAAGGGTCAGGAGCCATAGGGACTTAGCGAGAATGAACTACATCTGGGCATGTAAGTATATTACCCCCTACAGTGATGACAGTAATAGACACATGGGCTGCAGAGCAAGAAGGCTCTCACAGGGCTCTCAGTTCCCTCTGGCCCATGAAAGAATGATAAAAACATGACTCCTTTCATTACAATGTGATCTTAAGTCAACAGATGCGTATTTTGTAAAGTATTATAAATATAACTTTCAGCTCTTTTCGTTAAAACCTTTAGTGTGATACCTTGTGCATAAATTCTAGTTTAGCAAATAGGATATGATTTCTTAGAAGATTTGAAAGATCAGGAAAAACAACCAATAAGCAAGAGAGGTTTTACATTCAGATTGAGCTCCTGTAAACCCGTTGCCGTCAAGTTGATTCTGACTCATAGCAACCCTATAGGACAGAGTAGAACTCCCTCTAGGGTTTCCAAGGAGCAGCTGGTGGATTTGAACTGCCAACCTTTTGGTTAACAGCTGTAGCTCTTAACCATTGTGCCACCAGGGCTCAGGAGGATTAAAATCTTCTACAGTTTAGTAATTTTCATTAAGCAGTCTGAGTTTGGTGATTATCATTTTTTATACACTCACCAAATCTAGAGGGAAAATGGATCATTGAGGGCAAAGGATTCAATGGGTCTTGAAAACTGACATGACTTCTTACCTGGAGAGATATTCTTTCCAGTCTGGTGGCCACGCCGACTTGCAGAGGGAAGAAGGCTTCCCTCACTGTATATCCCTGTCACAGGAGCAGCTCGAAGCCTGCAGCCCACAGTCCCCAAACTGCCTCTGCTCTTTGGGACTGAAATACCTTAAGTAAGTATACAAACCTTGTCCCTGAATGTTGCCTCAAGATCATTAAGCTCAGTCAGGATTACTGATGTCATCATCTCCAGAGTAACCAACTTAATAAGCTAGAAGGAAACAAAAAGGATGACTTAAAACAGGGAAAAAAAAAAAAAAAAGAGGTATGGAAATAGTGTGGGAACCATAAAGGTTTTTTAATTGCTGCTTGTTTGCAGTATCAAACATGACTCAGTTACGGCCCAGGCAGGCGTGAGTCATTCAGTCGGTTGAAACCTATGGTAGTAATGCTAACTGACTAGACTCCAGCATCGCTCCTGCTCCATCTGCCGTTCAGTCATGTTCCAGGTTGTGTGTGTGTGTTTAATAGAATTCAGTGTACTGAGGTAATCACCCTGGTCGTGGTCACAATCACGGTGTTTATGGTAGCTGATGCATTTAGCCCAAGGAGCCATGCTTCCAGGGGGCAAGTTGGGCAGCCCTTCAGGGCACTAGTGTGCAGCTCCACTGGCCACACCACCCCTCTTTTCACCACTGCTCACCAATGCTCACTGTGACACCTCCATGGAACCAGCGTTAATCATGGATTTAAGAAATCCAGCTCAGCTTTATCTGTCACAAGTTGCAATGGAGCAGGTCACAGCAATGCTCTGAGTGTCCCATAGAATTACAAGCAGTGAAAACCACTCTGGATTGTTGCATTTGTTTAATGCACAGCCTTGCTCCCCACGCGCTGGGTCTTTGGTCCCTCTGTGTTGGTAGAATCACAGCTAGTGTTCCCCCAGGCCATGTGACATCTAACAGCTCACCACTGTCATCATGTCATGAAGAGAGACCGACAGACAGATAGAGATTCACCCCAAAGGAAAGGGCAAATGCTGGAGGCTGAAGAGTTTGGGGGTGGCCCCCCATGCCCAGCCGGCCTGCCTGGCCCACTCTTGGCTCTTGGTCCCCATTGTCAAACAGAGGGACTGACTCTGTCCCCCAGATCTCACCACTATCCCCCTGTGCTCTGCTCTCAGAGCTGTTTGCTCTGCAGGATGCTGCCTGGTGCCCAAGAACCCACAGCCCCACTCAGGGCAGCCCTGCTGGGACCTGGCACTCCCTTAAGCACGACGAGGCATGGAGCATGAGTGGGAAGGAGTAGCTGGGCTTCTCTTTCCCAGTTACCCTGCCCTGTCACCCCCTGTCTTGGTCATCTAGTGCTGCTCTAACAGGAGTACCACAAGTGGATGGCTTTAACAGGGAAGTTTATTCTCTCACAAGTCCAAATTCAGGGCGTCAGCTCCAAGGGAACACTTTCTCTGTCAGCTCTGGAGGAAGGTCCGTGTCATCAATCTTTCTTTGGTCTGGGAGCTTCTCTGCACAGGAACTTCAGGTCCAAAGGACACACTCAGCTCCCGGCACTGCTTTCTTGGTGGCGTGAGGTTCCCATGTGTCTCTGCTCGCTTCTCTCTTTTATATCTCAAAAGAGATTGGATGAAGACACTATCTAATCTTGTAGACGTCATCAGTATAACCTTATCACAGTGATAGAATTTACAACACCTAAGGAGATCACATATAACCTCATCATAGTGATAGAGTTTACAACACATAAGGAAATCACATCAGATTACACAATCATATACAATACTGGGAATCATGACCCAGTCAAGTTGACAGATATTTTTGGGGTACACAATTCAATCCATGACACCCCCCACCCCCACTGGCAGAAGTAAAGATCTTCACAACTGCGGTGTTGAAGTGCCTCCAACTGCCTGCTTGGGGAATGCAGGAAGAGAGCAGGCAGGGGACACGGAGCACAGTACCTCCTTCCAGAGACTCTCCAGGCCCTGAGCAACCAGGTGCTCTCTGTCTCTCACACACATACACCATCCCTGACCCTGGAGTGGTGTTCCCATTCTGAGCGGTTCTACCCACCATCAGAGGGCAGGGGGAGATGACAGGCTGACTCTGGTGATCTGTTACCCTTCCTGGGCTCCTGTGGCCAGGGCCTCCCAAGAGCCAGGCCGCCCCAGCAAAAGCTAGGTGGATTGGTACCTCACCCCCAGCCTGCTTCTCCACTCACCAGAGCATTTCCTCAGGTGTTCTGCTTTTTGCCCACAACTCTGAGACCCATCATGGTTTGGACCTACCTTTCGAGGGAGAGGGAGGCCTTTGCCGTTCTTTGTTTCCCACCTGCCCTCAGGAAGTGCGAGTGCCCGTCACACCCTGCCTGTGCAGACAGGCTCCTCTGCCCCAGGGCTGCACGTCCAGGACTGCACGGCACCACTGGTGCGGAAGCATGTTCAGTCGGTATTCATTGTGTGCTGGCCACGTGCTGGGCCCTGTTCTTGACAGTTGGGATACAGCAGGTGAACAGATGCCTACTGTCCTGGTGCCTACATTCTAGTTGGGGGGTAGGGAGGCACTTGTTGCCATTGAGTCGACTCCCACTCATGATGACTCCATGTATGTCAGGGTAGAACTGTGCTCCAGAGGCTTGTCAGTGGCTGATTTTTTGAAAGTAGATCGCCAGGCCTTTCTTGAGGTGCCTTTGGGTGGACTTGATCCTCCAACCTTTTGGTTAGCGGCCGAGCATGTTAACTATTTGTACCACCCAGGCACTCCATTGGTGGGGGGCGGCAGTCAACTGACAGGTGTGCATGGCGCCAGGGGGTGGAAAGTGCTGCCAAGAAGCCAGCCAATGGAGACCTAATTTGATGGGGCAAAGGGTGCTGTGAGGGCCAGGAGGAAGGGGCTGACCTTCTTCCTTCATACCCTTCAGAACCTGAACCTGTTTGTGCACTTCCCCTGGCATGTGTGTGAGAGCTGGCCCCTCACGGAGGCACACTTCACATATGCCGAGTGGACACAGCACAGACTCTTCTCATTCTTACTTCATAACTATTTTAAAAGAATTTCACACAAGAAGTCTGTCAGGTTCACAGAAGAGCAGGGATAGGGGTCTGGGGACCATGCTTTCAGGGGACGTCGAGATCAATTGGCATAACAAAGCTTATTAAGAAAATGTTGTGCATCCTACTTTGGTGAGTGGCTGCTGGGGTCTTAAAAGCTTGCAAGCAGCCATCTAAGATGCGTCAATTTGTCCCAACCACCTGGAGTAAAGGAGAACGAAGAACACCAAAGACACAAGGAAAGTATTAGCCCAAGAGACAAAAGGGCCACATAAACCAGAGACTTCATCAGCCTGAGACCAGAAGAACTAGATGGTGCCCGGCTACTGCCAGTGACCTCTCTGACAGGGAATACAACAGAGAGTCCCTGATGGAGCAGGAGAAAGGTGGGGTGCAGAACTAAAATTCTGGTAAGAAGACCAGACTTAATGGTCTGACTGAGACTGGAGGTACCCTGGAAAGCATGACCCCTGGATTCTCTATCAGCCCATAACTAAAACATTTTTCGAGGCCAACTCTTCAGACAGGGATTGGACTGGACTGTGGGACATAAAGTGATACTCGTGAGGAGTGTGCCTCTTAGCTCAAGTAGATACAAGAGACTAAATGGGCAGCTTCTGTCTGGAGGTGAGATGGGAAAGCAGAGAGAGTTAGGAGCTGGTTGAATGGACATGGGGAATGAGGGGTGGAAAGGAGGAGTGTGCTGTCACATTATGGGGAGAGCAATTAGAGTTACATAATGTATGTATAAATTTTTGTATGGAAAAAATAAATCTGTCAGGTGCAGTGAAAACATCTCCATTTATGTTCTTAAAAAAAAAAAACAACCTCTTTCATTTTAATTTTCCACAGCCTGCTTAAAGTATATCTAGAGATGTGTGTTCTGGTAACTCCTCATAAAACTACAGTTTCTGTGAAAACAACAACAACTGTGGATTCAGATAAGAGTTACAATTTTAGGCAACCAAAGGTTGGGAAAGGTTATACGTTTTTGCCTCGATGGCTGTTGGCTCCCCAGGAATTCCTAGGGAGGACCCCGCATCTGTTCAAGAGAACATAAGAAAGTAACGGCTATTTTGAAGGCTCTACTTAACAGATGTGTGGAGTATAGAAATCTATGTATTATTAAATACGTCTTTTTAATATGCTCAGGAATAAGCAATGTGTAAACCTGTTTACGTCCTCACCATCTGGGTGCATTCTGTCACCCATCTGTTTCATGTAATTATGTAATTATCAATATAAGGAAAGAATAGGTGATAGAATTAACAAGAAAAACTGAAGCCTACAAGTGACATGCATCTGGTGAATTGCTTTTTGTTTCTCTCCCTTCATTGTTGACTTTTTTTTCCCCGTTTCACAGTTGCTTCGAGGCTGTCGGGTTGTATCACACCCTTCAGGAGAGTTGTTTCCGCCATGGGCGCTTGCCCTCTGCTCTCTCTGTCACATGCACACCCACAGTCACATCAACAAACACACGAGTGCACACACAGAGGCACGCACACACGCACACCCACAAACGTGAGTGCACACACAGGCATACGCACATCCACAAACACGTGAGTGCACACACACAAGCAGGCGCACACACACACCCAGAAACACACGTGAGTGTGCGCACAGGCACGCACACATATGGACATCCACAAACACGTGAGTGCACACAGGCATGCACACACCCACGCACATCCACAAACACGTGAGTGCACACACACACGCACACACACGCAAATCCACAAACACGTGAGTGCACACACAGGCACACACGCACATCCACAAATACGTGAGTGCACACACATGCACACGCACGTTCACAAACACGTGAGTGCACACACAGGCATGCACACACACGCGCATCCACAAACATGTGAGTGCACACACACAGATACACGCATGTCCACAAACACACGTGAGTGCACACACAGGCACACACGCACATCCACAAACACATGAGTGCACACACAGGCATGCACACACACATGCATATCCACAAAAACACAAGTGCACACACGCACACACACGCATGTCCACAAACACGTGTGAGTGCACACATGCACACACACACACATGTCCACAAACACACGTGAATGTGCACAGGCATGCACACAAGCACATCCACAAACACGTGAGTGCACACTCACAGGCACGCGCACACACACACGCATCCACAAACACACATCAGTGCACACACACACAGGCCAAACAGCTGCTAAAGCATGTAACTGTGGGCACCTCCACAGCGTTGAGAGGATCGTGCAGGGCCTTCTCGGCGTTATTCATTGATTTCTCTGCCTCTTGGAGAGCCCTGATAGTCATTTCCAGAACGTGTAATACAACAGCTAAAATTCTAGGAACTATCTAAATTAATGAGTGGCAGATGGAAAAACAGGGCAAGTACGTAGCCCTTTCATCGGACCTTGGATAGAGAAACTGCTTTAGAAAAATTCTCTTACTTGGTGCATTTGTTTTAACATCAAGGCTCAGCAGTACCTGTTATTTCATAATAGTCTAGCACCTCTGGGAGATGGGTTTAACTTCCAAATAATCCCACTAAAGTTAGTTTCTGGAGTGGTATAATGGAGGACTTACAGGCCCACAGGTGAACGGTGGGCGACTTGCTCTCGCAGGGTGCCTCCCCAGCATCAGGGTAGGAAAGGGGGGGCTCTCCTGTGACTTGAGCTGGCAGCCTGAGGCCATGGTGCTCCCTTCATTCTCCTTCCCCACCTGTGGCCCCTTCCCCACTTCCTGCACTTCTGTGGACCCCTAAACTCAGTTCTCTAAAGGATGGGCCTTCCCGATAGAGGTTCTCCCCAGCAACCAAGGAAGCCTCATTGCAGACCTGTGGTCTTGAGCGAAACCTTGGATTCAACCCAAAGGCACACAAAGAAGAGGGGTAACCCCAGGTGCCCATTTAGACCAGAGTCACTGTTAGCATTGCAGGCATGAAATCTCCACACTTCCTTCGGCTGATTCAGAAGTGGACCCAGCTGAGAGGCAGGGAGCAGGACTCTCTTCCAGGCCTCCTGACACAGTGTGCAGACCATTCTCCCTTCCTCCCCAACAGGGACACTGCCTTCCAGAGTGCTCTCACTTGCTTCCTGTTTAAGGTGTGTGCGAGGGGGGGGTGGAGAGTTGAAGGAGAAGGGAATTCTCGCCATGTTGCAGGCCCTTAAAACTACAGAGGCTTTTAAAATAACTCTCACCGAGAAACTAAACCTTGCTCACAGACTGAGATGGAAATCTCTAACTGAGTCATTTCTGACTTCTCTCTAGAACGATGTTTTTAATACCCCTCACTAAACATAGGGCTCACTCTGTTTCCTCCGGCTGTGGCTGTTTTGTTGTAAAAATCTGTCCTCATCACTGCTGCCTCTAACAGAGCCTCTTGATCCCAGGGTCTCAGTCCACGCTCTGCCGGCCGACTCACCTACTGAGGAGGCTGGTGTAAGGGCAGCTCCGGCCTCCCCGCATTTATTTCCCGTGCCCAGCAGAAAGTAAATAACCAGTTCCCACTAGGTTTCTCTTCGTTCCTATGAATCAAACGGTATTCTTTGCTAAATCCTCCATTACGCCAATTCCAAACCCAAAACCCATTGCCCTCAAGTCAATTCCGACTCGTAGCAAGCCTGTAGGACAGAGTGGAAATTCCCTATAGGGATTCCAAGGCTGTAAATCTTTATGGAAGGAGACTGTCACATCTTTCTCCCACAGGGTGGCTGACAGGTTCGAACCTCCAAACTTTTGGTTAGCAGCTGAGCGTTTAACCACACCAACCCGCAACTCGTCTGTGTTTTGAATTGTTATTTCCGTGTAGTCTTTTCTTAAAGCAATGAATGCCCATAGAATAAGTGTGCAGGAGTAAAGCACTTGGCATGCTGTGGGCAGATTATTTTAAAGGAATAAATAATGTAGACAAATGTGGCAAGATCCCTCAAGGGATTTGGTTGGTTTTGACTTCATATTTACTTGTTTCCTTACTCCACAGTTAAAATTATTTAATTGCAGCCATAACTGACTAATCCATTAAGGATTTTAAAGGGAAGAATGCCATTTGATTCCTAAAGAACCTTTCCTTTACCATTTATAGTTTTCAAAAGGTTTTAACAGTGATTTCAAGAACCCCTTCAGTTTATATTTTTGAGTATTTCTTTAACAAAAAAGAGTGATTGTTTCTCAAGATAAAAATACTTTAAAAGACCCATTTACATATAAATCTTGTTCAGCTAAAAAAAATCCCTGCATTCCATAGTGAATCCTATTAAAAATCATTAAGGCTTGGTCTAAATGGTTTTCATTTAACCCTCAAAAGTGGCATTAATTTTTCAAGTGGTAACTGTTGCTTAAGATGCTATTGTGCTTGTGTGATAAATGTTTAATGATTTGGTAGTACATGCATGGCTTAAAATCCATTATTTATTGCACCTTCGCTTGCCTGGTAAAGGTGACGATTTTATAGCCCTAGCAGTCATGCAAACACATTTATACCAAACTGACGACTGATAATAAATTTCCTTACTGTAAATGTCAGTGAGTTTCATGTGTTGCTGCCATTACATCTTGTTTGGAAGCTGAACGTTACGCAGTTACGGGAGGCACCAGATGGTGTCATTAACACAAGCCCTGGGACTGTTTGCCTCTGACGTGCATGTGAGAAATTAAAAACTCGGTGACCTATCTTCACAGCGGAGCTTGATGTCAGTGGCGTACAGGTGTTAATGACAGTACAATATGCTCAATTATTCCCTTCCATCCCATTAAAAGGAATTCTGGGGGGTTTTTTGAAAATAGTTTGTGTTTGAAAATATCCAGAGTGAACAAAAGGGAACGTTTCGTTTTCCCAGAGACTCTTGCCTGATTTTGTAGTCCCAGACACGCTGAGAGCCACAGCTGTCGTCACGCAAGGTTGACTCGTGAACAGCAGACCAGCTCCTTGTCAGTCCTTCCTGGCAGAGCAAGGCCGTTTATGTTGGTTAACTACAGCAGTGTTGTTGTTGCTATTGCTTTTGTTATTTTTCACAACTTCAGATATTAAATACTTACTGTTTTGAAGGAGCCCTGGTGGTGCAGTGGTTAAGAGATCAACTGCTAACCAAAAGGACAGCAGTTCGAATCCACCAGCCGCTCCTTGGAAACCCTACGGGGCAGTTCTACTCTGTCCTATAGGGTGCTATGAGTTGGAGAAGATTCAATGGCAACGGGGTTTTTTTTTTTTTTTTGGTTACTGTTTTGGAAAAGTTTCCTTCGAGAGCACGGAATTAGTGTGTTTTAAAAGTGCTGTCAAAATCATCAGAAATTGTTTCAAAGATTGAGAAGGAAAAAGCGGAAATTTTCTGCACCAATTTCTTTCATGCAATGAAAGAATGAACAGTAGGACCAAGACCTTTATTGTCCCTGACCTTATGGGAACTCTCTGAATTACTGAAATTAGCCTTACATGTTTTATTAACATGTATCTCGACTTTTGTTCAGTGGCCACTCCCATTTATTGTATTTCAACTTCCTTCCTGATGAGGTTTCTGCTTAATTCTCTACCAAGCTCTCTTTTCATTTCAATTTAAAAAGAAGCTGGACTTCTTTTATTACTTTCTCCAAGTCCTTTACTGGAACCAATAGGCGATTCCATTTATCCTTACCAAATTCCTTTGAACTTTGTTTTCAGCCTTAGAAAACTCCATAGGAATTTTTAGAAAGGCTTCTCCTTTCAAAACAATCATTGCACATTGCTCTTACAAAAGCCGAGTGAGCCTTTTGGTGTGCAGAATTTTAGAGTCATGTGAAAGAGAATATAAACCAGTGTTTGCATTGAGATGAAAGAGATATGCTTAATTCCTTCAAAGTAAATCAGAGATACAATTCGATGTCAACAAAAATAATGAGCCTAGTTGAAAGACTAAAAGTGTGCATGAAGGAGCACTTTAGAAATTAAACTTATATTCCTGTGTGTTAGCTCGCTTCTGGGATGTGTAAGGGTACGATTAAAATATTCAGGAGCCATAATGAAGAAATGGTGAGGAGACAGCAAGAGTGAAAAGTTGTATTTGTGGGACAGCACTCACTTGGGCAGAAGTTCTCAGGAAAATGAGTTCTCCTCTTCAACAATTCTCATCAACCAGAGGCCAGGACCAGGGGTTCAAATAGCCACTTACCCGAGCTGAGCAAACAGCTTATTCCTGGGGAAATTGAATGTCCTCATTTTATTCTGTGCTTAGAGATTTACTAAGTAATATTGGCCTGATGGAAGATGGTGACATGGGCACAGTTGGTTATCAGCTTCTTCTTCCAGCCTCCCTCCTGATCCCTGCTCCTCCCCTGGTGTCCCCATCCCTGTCTGCTTCCTGTATTGCCTGTGCAGGACCCTTCTGCCTTCTCCTTTCAAAGTTTGCTCTCAAGATATCATCTGAAAATCCATATCCATAGAGACTGATCTGTACTTCAGTGAAATATGTTACTGTTCCAGACTCTTACACCTGCCTTTCCTTCCTATCCAGAAAGCTGTTCTCCCCGTTGTCCACCTGGAAAGCTCCCATTTATCCCTCTAAATCCAGCTCATCTGGAATTTTTTCCAGGAAGCCTTCCCTGACTTCCCCTGCCATCCTCGACCAGCTAGACCTCAGCTGAGTCCAGAAGAACTGCCCAGCTGAGTGCAGCCTCAATTGCCAACCCACAGAATCATGAGCTAAATGAACGCTTATCCTTTTAGTCCACTAAATTTTGAATTGCTTTGTTACACAGCGATAGCTATCTGATACACTGCCCTTATTACAATGCACTGCATTTTATTTGTTTATATGTCTGTCTTCTGACTTAATGAGAATTCCTTAAAGGCAGAGACCATGCCTCATTCTTATCCCAGCACTTAGGTCAGTGCTTGGTGATGGTAGATACTCAGTATATATTTGCTGAATTGAAGTGATTGAATATAAAAGTTTTGATGGTAGAATTTCAGCATCAGGTAATCAATAGGCTAGCTCAGTGCTCTCAGAATCATTCCACACATCCTGCTGCCTTCTCCACCGACAAGTTAGACTGGCCTTGTTGCAAGAATACTATTTCATCCACCCATTTTCTTCCACAGTTGCTTGTCTAGCTGGGGAAATGACTCTGTGGCATAGAAACTCTTTGATATATACTAGTAACCTGCTTCTACAGGAATAAGGGCAGATTCCAGTAGACTTCCAGCATATCAAATGACCATATTTTAAAGCCTGTAGATAAATAGCAATTGTAGCCCACATTTCCCACCCTTGATAATATCAATGGGAAGAGCAGGGTGGCCCGACATTCTCTTTCCTTAAGCAGATAGTATGCAGATAACTGATACCCCACACCTTCTCCCTAAACCTTCTTTTTTTTTCAGGAAGGGAAAACAACCAACAATACAACTTTCTTCATTTAAAAACAAACCTCAAAAGAATAAACTTATTACAGATTAATTCTATTTCTCTGATTTATTTACCTACATATTAAGACAGTCGTAGTCAAATTCCATGTCACAAATGTGTGTATATATACACTTTATATCTAATACATGGAGGACAGTTTTTGTCCTTCGATACCTGTGTGAAAATGCCACCATTTCAGCAGGACGTCATCTTACAAACAGGAAGAACGCCTTCCATCACTTTCGAATTTGTGTGTTTCCAAAACCTTTGAGGCTACCCCTCATTTTTCCCATTACAAGTGGTTCTTTCAGGGGAATACAGAAGTTGAAAATGATTAGGCAGCTAGACGTTAGGTCAGTGAAATTTTTAGAGATATCTGTGTAGCATCCTAGTAATCTGCTTTTAGAGCCATGGAAGTCAGATGTTGATTCTGTAAACCATTTCCCAGGTAATCATGTAAACCATGGATTTCCTTCACTCCTGCTTTTCCCTTTTTTTATGTCCCATTAAGAAAAAAGTGTGGCCAATTAAACTGGGACACCATGTCTTAATGAGAATCTTGGACAGCATAGGAATCAGTCATACCAGTCTTATTGCTCTGAAATTTCTTCCATCTCTTCAGAGAGAGGAGGTAATTTATGTTCCCTTCAGTTGCGTTGTTTGCTATGTGATGGAAAAAAAGCTTTAGCATGTGCCTCAGTAACAGAATGTTACTTGCTCTACTTGTGGGTATGTGGCATCCTTTATTAGCTCTTGTAAAGCACTCGATTGCTACATTGCAAGAAAGCATGGAATTACACTCATTCCTCCAATGACTAATATTTGCTTCACTAATATCAAATTTATACCCTGCTGCTTGGTTTCCAGGCCTTTATGGGTACGTAATAAGTGTTCATTTCAATGCCAAATCATGCTGTAATCCTTCTGAAGACATTGTCAGCAGCAGTTAAGCTCAACACATGTTGTCCACATAATGCACATAACTCTCTCAAAGTGATGACAGTATGAACAGCCGTGGCCAGGTCTCCCATGCACAGGTAAGGGCAACCATCTCCCACCTGCTTGGCTGACCGCATCAAGGTGCTGTGGACTGTAAGGCTAATTTCAGAGATGTGAAAGTGTGAAAAAAAATGCATCTTAAAATTGACGAAATTCACTGAACTCAACTTCCAAAACACTTTTTCTAATATATAAGAATGGTCACAAGTGAATATCATAGGGTGGCAGTAATTCTGTTTAAAAACTCTGCAAAATGATAATAACCAGATGGAGAGTGTGGCTGTAGGAGGTATTGGGACAGTTGGTATTCATAAGAGACATACAAGAAAAATGCAAGTTAAAGAAATTTACTCATTGAATTATAGAGGGTTAAGGAGCTACAGCAAAGACCACTAGTTGCCCCCGATAGCCATTCCTCCCTTTGGCCTTATTAACGGGACCTTGATTTTATTTAAAGCAGCAATGCCCCAGTTAAAGGAATACCTTTCACAGCCTCTCTTGCATCTGGGATGACCGTGTGACTATGTTTTGGCCGCTGGAATGGAAGCAGCAGTTGTTGGAGTGAGGATATGATGCCTGGATCTCCAGCAGCCATCCTGGACCAGCCTTGAGGCTGGAAGCCATGCACTAGGAAGGGGAGTTGGGCATGTAGAAGAAGCCTGGGGCTTTGATGAGTTCACGGAACCTTCCCTGCATCCCTGGACTACATGTCTCCAGATTTCTTTTGCGTAAGAGAGAAATTACCTTCCATCCTGTTTAAGCTACTTGCATTTGGGGTTTTATGTTGTATGCAGCCAAACCCAAACCTAAACTGATACAGGAACTTTTTCTTCAGTTTGGATTCAATCTATGTGGGAGAATGCCACAAGAATCGATTAGGTTCCCACTGTTTGCCTGGGATAATGTGAAAAATACAAAGGAATGAAAGGCCTGATAGTTTCTTAAGGAAATAACATTTCTTTATGGGTAGTGCTACTCATAATTTTGTGGAGACAGAATTAGTGCTTCGCTCACTTAGCAAACATTTGGTGAGTGCCTTGAGTGTGCCTGGTGCAACGGTGGGAACGCTGTCGTGCAACCAACACCTGCAATAGAACCGTTGAGCCCCCGTTACACAGTCTCCAGTGTTGGGGAGGCAAGCCAGAACAGGTCCTTGAGTGATTATCACTCTTCGCAGATACCATAGGCAGACAGTTCACATTTTTCTGAGGTGCTAGAGCTACAGAAAGTGTCAGGGAACCACCCTCCCCTGAACCGAGAGGAAAGTAAAGGGCATCTGTCATACAGCAAACCTCAGAACCACGGCATCTTCTCCATAGACTTCCTATGCTCTGCCAGGACACTGGTGTTGGTGCTCACGCCATGATTTTTGAACTGTTCTAATCGTTTTAGTAGAAACACTTTTTGAAATTGAATTTTGTATCTGTGGAAGAGATTTCCAATGGATGGGTTTTTTTTTAAGCGTCTGCCTCCCTACCCTTCATTTATTTGGTACCTATTGCAATGCTTTGCCCCAAAGAGGTCAAGTTGTGAACTTTGAAGCTGACACTAATATTTATAGCATTGTCAATTTGTCATCATTTGTTTTGATCAAATTGGGTAAACGGAGGGTGTCTCAGAAAATACAGAGAAGGGAAAAGCATAAGAAAAAAATTACATTTATAAAGCAAAAGTGGACTTATTAAGGATTTCAGAAATTTTGTTCCTAATGGGCTTAAATCTCTCCATCTTCCATTTCCTTGCATGGACAGAGCTCCCTTTGAAGTCTCTGGAAGCTTTTTGTGAGAAAAAATCTATATACATGGGTGTGGAGCTGAAAATTGAGCTCAGTGTTTTGGCCTTTCAAAACATGTTTTTCAGAGATTTGCCTTTCATATTGCAGATGGGGGAGAGGATGTGTAATTTTACCTTGTGTAACATCTTCGCCTGAAAAGCTCAAAGTATTTTTAGACATTTTTTAAAATGAATAGTTCCTGTGTTTGCCTGCTGAGGATGGCAGAGGTTTGTGTAATTTACTTCCATTTGTACACCTGAGGAAACTGATATTTAAGGACAAGAGGCCCAGAATTTCAACAGGTAGCAGAATGAAGAAAACAAGCCCACACCTTGCCACCAGGCTGATGATGCCGTCTAATGATCCCTGGAGCAGCCCTGGTGGCACAATGGTTAAACGCTTGGCTGCTAACGAAAAGGTCGATGGTTCGAACCCACCAGCTGCTTCTCAGGAGAAAGATGTGACAGTCTGCTTCTGTGAAGATTACAGCCTTGGAAACCCTGTGGGGCAGTTCTGCTCTGTCGTATAGGATTGCTATGAGTCGAAATTGACTTAACAACAATTTTTTTTTTTTTTTTAATCCTTGAGGTTTCATGCCCCCTCCAAAAGAAATGGTGTCATTAGAAAAACCTCACCATAGACATTGTCCTGTTCCATTTTGGCACTAACCTGGCATTTATTATTTAGGATTACTTGTATTTATTTATTTTGACTACTTTCTAGTTTTGTAGTCTTAGTAATTTCTGATTTTGGTTCTGTTTCTGAAATTGAATTTCAGTAACATTTTGTAGTCATTCTAACTCATTCTAAGTGCAGAAGAGAAACTAAACCAGATGTGGGAGCACAGAATTCAGGTGTACGCATAACAGATAAAATTATATTTTGACCAAATTTTTGTGCATATAGCACAGTTAACAAACATATGCATAAAACTCAAAACTATGTATTAAGGTCTCTTGATAAATGTATATGAATCATGGCATAAACTCAACTGAGCATGTGCATCAACATCATTTTTATTTAAAAAGCCAAAGTAATCCTATGTAGCTCAACTTACATCTAAATCATCCTCTTGGTCATTTAAGCAACTGAAAAAAACCAATTAAAATGATCTTGAATCAGTAGAAATATACCAACACCCTTTTCAAAACACTCCTGAAGTGCAAAGTTAAAGAATGTATTCTTTAACCATTTATCAAATGTCCAAACACACGTGGCAGGAATTGTTCAGATAAAACAATACACACAAAATAACAACAAAACACACCTCAAAAAGCAAAGACATAGTTCCTGACCCCAAGGAGCTAAAAGCCTGTCTGGAGAGGGGCGGACAAACCCAATAAATTACTGAAAACAATAAAAAACTCCTCCAATGACTCGATGAGTCACAGGTACAAAGTCTTCTGTTTCAGAAGCTCATAGATAAATAGATTAAAACATTGCCTCATTTCCATTCCCTGTTTTCTCCTCTCAACCCCTTTCCCCTCCCACCTGACCTGGACTTTTCCCTCCACATCCTCCATCCCTCCCTCCCCTCCAAGCTCAGCTCTAGAACTTCCTAACAGAGCTATCCCATGTTAGCATTCTTTCCTTTCTTATGTCAGGGGAGGAATTCAAGGTTTGTGTTTTAAACTCATTGTGAGAGTCAACATCAATTTTAAGGAACATTTTTTTAGGCTTAAAGGTCATCTTATACACCATGATATATGGTCTATTCCTTTTTGCTGGAGTACATGTTGATTTATACATTTAAAATCATCCCTTTGTCTAAAATACTAATAAGAGTTTTATTAGGAAAATAGAATCAGAAAAGTCTCGAAAGGATATAGAAGGTAAGAATCTGATTTTCCACCCATATCATCACTGGTACAGTATTTAGGTAACTAGCTTACAGAGTCCCCTACGTTTTATATTTGAAACAATTTATTATTACAAGGCACATGTGATTTCTATATATAAAATTCAAGTCCATATTTTTACTGTTGCGTTGAGTCAGCTCCAACACCTGGTGCCCTTCTGTATAACAGAACAAAATATTGCCTGGTCCTGCGCCATACTCACAAGCTTTGGTAGGTTTGAGCCCATTGTTGCAGCCACCCAGATTTTCATCCCTCCTTGGGTCTGTGCCCTTTGCTATGTGACTTTGAGGTACTCCCACTAGAGGTGAGTTTATTTCCTCACCTTATAGATGTTGGGGTTGGACACATGACTTGTTTTGGTCAATGTTAGGAGCCCAGCTTTAAGAAGTATTGCTTATTTTTACTCAATTCTCTTGCACTTGTATCATTGTCATGAGAACATGCCCCAGCTAGTTTGGTGGGCAAAAAAGGTGAGAGATATGTGAGGCAGATGTAGAAGGTGCAGCTTGGATCCAGCCTAGATCAACCTACTTTCAGCTGCCCTAAAGTTGCATGAACAAGAATAAATGATAATATTGTTTTAAGCCAATGAACTTTGGAGAGGTTTGTTCCATAGCACTATTGTAGTTTATATAATTGAGGAGCCCAGAGGTAGCATGGACTTGAGGTAAGGTTTGAATGGAATTCCTGTTCTGTTTTCTCCTTGATTCTCTTGGAACTTCATCCCATATATGTCTTGGTGGCATGAAGACTGAATTTCAGGCATCATATCTACAACCCATTCCATCTAGAAGAAAAGAAGTCTTCTCTTCTCCAACAATCATGCAGAAGTCTGGGCTTCATTCTGATTAGGCCAGCTTAGGTTACATGTCTATCCTGGGCCATTAACTGAGCAAAGAGGGTGGGATTTTGTAACTTGGTCAATCAGAGTTCCCTCTTGAAAATGGGAGCGGGCTCAATCTCTTCCGAAGTCCATGTTGTGTCACATTAAAGGTGGGAGTAGGGGTAGAACAGATGCTGGAGAGGCACCAGCAATGTTAATTATGGAGACATTCTAAATTCTCCAAACTTTCTTTTAAATTTCTGTTAATGCATTATTTGACTCAAGAAATTTTTCTCTTCTGTATTGATAGACTAGCTGGGGCTATAGACAGGGACCTGTGAGTGACAAAAAGTGTGGCCACACCCATGCCCCCTAAGGCACTGAAGATAGTGCAACAACCCAAGTTGTATGGGAATTCAGCTTATATAGGACTTTATCTTCAGCCCTCTGGAATCCCAGCTCCTGGTATCTCAGGATTTTAAGAAAATGAAAAATAGGTTTGGCCTACTATAATTTGGAGATCTCTGACATAAAGGATGAGTTTATGCTGATGTAATGAGAGTTTAACTGAGTGGGGTGCATCAGCAAAGATGTCATTCCACTGACTTCTGGCCTCTTGTTTCTGACGAGAAGTCAGCTGTCGTTGTTATTGTCCAGATACATAGTAAGCACTCAATAAAAATATGTTGAATTAATGAATTAAAAATAGAACCAATGTCTTCGGATGCAAAGTCTAATATTCTTTCAAGAATACCCCATCACCTCTTTGTAAAACCTTCATTTGTGCATTTAACCCCCCACCCCCCGACTTCAGCCTCTGTAGGAGAGTGAATCAAATGAGCTATCAACCTAGGGAATTTTTGCAAATATGGGCATTAAAGTGACCACCCAGTTACTTTTAGCAGTTCTAAGCACTCTCCGTGGCCCTGAAGTATCTGAATGATTGAACTACCATTATCATTTAACACATTTTGTTTGTCATTCAGTAAATATTTATTATTCTGAAAATTACTGAATATGTACTATGCATAATGTTTGATATAAAAGATGAAGAATTCAATAAGAGATAGTACTTGTCTTCAAGGACTCAATTATTATATTCTAATTGTTGTTGAAGATTTCAGGGAAACTTTGGGTAGAAGGGAAGAGTAGGGACCTTTCAAGAAATTACAGATTCTCAGGGAGCAACTCGTCTGTCTTGTTGTAGGATTAATATCATCTGTAATCATTAAGGGCCTCACTCTTTTTTTTTTTTTTAAATAATATTTCATTGTGTTTTTGGTGAAGGTTTACACAATAGTTTAGGTCCCCATTCAATAATTTCTACACAAATTATTCAGTGACATTGGTCACGTTCTTCACAATGTGTGAATATTCTCGTTATTTCCATTCTGGTTGTTCTGTTTCAAAATTTATTTTAGGGGCATAAGTTTCTCCATGTACACTTTGAAGCTAGATTTACTTTGCAAGGAAAATATTGTCTAGATAATTAAATCATCTTTGTTAAATTTTTTTCCTCTTTTTTTTTTATTGTACTTTAGATAAAGGTTTACAGAACAAATACTTTCTCATTAAACAGTTAGTATACATATTGCCCTATGACAATGATTAACAACCCCACGATATGTCAGCACTGCCCCTTCTTAACCTTGGGTTCCCTATTACCAGCTTTCCTGTCCCCTCCTGCCTTCTAGTCCTTGTCCCTGGACCGTCGTGCCCCATTAGTCTCATTTGGTTTTATGGGGCTGTCTAATCTTTGGCTGAAGGGTGA
>NW_004443978.1:7693711-7725133 GCF_000243295.1 Trichechus manatus latirostris | reverse complement strand
GTTATACTGGACTCAGTCTGGTGGAGGCTGTGGTAGTTGTGGTCCATTAGTCCTTTGGACTAATCTTTCCTTCGTATCTTGTTTTCTTCATTCTCCCTTGCTCCAGAAGGGATGAGACCAGTGGAGTATCTTAGACGGCTGCTCACAGGCTTTTAAGACCCCAGATGCTACTCACCAAGGTAGAATGTAGAACATTTTCTTTATAAACTGTGTTATGCCAATTGAGCTGGATGTTCCCCGAGACCATGGTCCCCAAGTCCTCTGCTAAGGGCCTCATTCTTTATGAAACATCTGTGAGGACAAAGTTAAAACTAATCTAAACCAGGAATTTTGACAGGAACCAGCCTAGGTATATTCCCATATTCTTATATTAATTTCTTAGAAATACTTTCTCATGCTTTTCACCATGGCTGTGCATGGGCATTGTTAGGTTTGATTCCTCAGTAATATTCTGGTTAAATAATTCCACATATTTGCCAGTTTGGGGGTTGTCATGGATTGAATTGTGTCCCCCAAAAATATCTGTCAACTTGGGTAGGTCATGATTCCCAGTATTGTGTGATTGTCCACCATTTGTCATCAAATCACATTTGATGTGATTTTCCTATGATGTTAATGATACGGGATTAAGGGAATTTATGTTAATGAGGCAGGATTCAATCTACAAGATTAGATTTTGTCTTAAGCCAATCCCTTTTGAGATATAAAAGAGAAAAGTGAACAGAGAGACATGGTGACCTCATACCACCGAGAAAGCAGTGCCCAGAGCAGAGTGTGTCCTTTGGACTCAAGGTTCCCGTGCAGAGAAGCTCCTAGACCAAGGGAAGATTGATGACAAGGACCTTCCTCCAGAACCAACAGAGAGAAGAAGCCTTCCCCTACAGCTGGTGCTCTGAATTTGGACTTCTAGCCTCCTAGACTGTGAGAGAATAAATTTCTCTTTATTAAAGCCATCCACTTGTAGTATTTCTGTTGTAGCAGCACTAGATAACTCAGACAGGGGTTCAGACTCAGCTGCATTTCCTTATGACCTCCTTTATCTTCGCATTTTTTTTTCCAGTTGAATTACTCCTTGAACCACACAAACAGAAAACTAATGTTGGAACCTAAAATAACTGTCAATGCCAAGATCGTTGTGGTTGGTGCATCCAATGTTGGAATTTCCTTCCTAGAGACATTGGTATTTTGGTGAGTTGTTTTTACTTTACATTAGAAGGAAAAAGGGGCCCTTCTCTTCCTACACCTGAAGAGGACCCCTCAAGAGAACAGACCTGAGTTTGTTTGCCACCCCTACACACCTTACCAATGTGGATTAATGAATTAATGGAATATTCTAGACTAGAATTTGGCACACTACAGACCCCAAGCCAAATCTGGCTTGCCACTTGTTTTGTAAATAAAGTTTTATTGGGACACAGCCATGTTCGTTTATTTATGCATTATCTATGGCTATTTTTATGCTATAACAGCAGAGCTGAATAGCTACAACAGAGACCATATAGCCTGCAAAGCCTAAAATATGTACTATCTATCCCTTTCCAGAAACAGTTTGCTGACCACTCTTCTATACTAGTGTTTCCTTTACTAGTCAGATTCTAAGAATCACCTGAGCATTTTTTAAAGATGTGTATTTCTAGGCCCTGTACTAGACATACAGAATCAGAAACTCCGGGGGTGGGGGGGGGTGGGGGGCTGGGAATCTGTGTTTTAGCAAGTGTGCCATGTAATTAGGCAGGTTTGGAACTAATTTTGACTTTATGCAAATAGACTTTTTAAAAATGACATACACACCAGGATCTTTTTCCAGTGACTTCCCCCTCCCCTGCCCTGCATTTTGGGTACCAGTGAGCAGGGCAGACCCTGCAGAGGAGACTGAGGCCTGCACCTCCCTTTTGGTGCTGTTTCCCATGATCTTTAAAACACTAAATCAGGGGTCCTTTCAGAGCCCATCTTCCCGATAGGTGATTCCCTAAGATTCCCAGCTTCCCTGCTCTCTCTCTCCATCTACTCTTTGAATTCTGGCACCTGTTTGACAGAGGAGCCCTGGATTAGAGTCCAAGAACTTGGGTCCATGGACTGGCATCACCATTGGCCTGACCTGGAACCCTGGACACGTTGCATCACTTCTCTCAGACTTGATTTTCTCCCTCTCTTTTTTTAACAATTTTTTAAAAATAATATTCTATTGTGTTTTTGGTTGAGATTTACACAACAGTTTAGGTTCCCATTCAACCATTTCTACACAAATCGTTAGGTGACATTGGTTACATGCTTCACAATGCTTGAACATTCTCATTATTTCCATTCTGGTTGTTCCATTTTTATTAATCTAGTTTCCCTGCCCCCTTACATTCTCATCTTTGCTTTAAAGTAATTGTTGACCATTTGGTCAACTCATGGTGACCTTATAGGATAGAGTAGAACTGTCTCATAGGGTTTCCAAGGAGCAGCTGGTAGGTTTGAACTGCCAACCTTTGGGTTAGCAGCTGTAGCTCTTAACCACTGTGCCACAGGGCTCAGATTTAATAAAGGCAAGTATAAATTTTGATATAAGTACTTGGTTGATTAAATTCCCCAATCAGACAGACATTTTAAAGTACTCATAATTCTCTATCATTGTTACACAGATTCTGTAGCTGAAAATAGACTGGTATCAGTTTATGGACTTCTAATCCTTAAGAGAGGAAATAATTTTCTCTAATTATTTTAAATTAGCCATCACCATAGTAACCCACTACATAATTTACTTTACAAGTTTAAGTGCCATTTGAACTAAATATTATAAATGATTTGAGGTCGAATGAAATTGAAGAAATACAGTTTACCCCACACACTGACCACCAATAAGAATTAAATGCACATTTTGGAGGCAACATTTAGAAAAAGCAGCCTCTTTGTGCTCTCTCGCTGTATTGTCAGACTCAGCAGGGGTACTGTAGTTCCTGGAAAATCCGTTTGAGGCCCAGGATAGTAACCTTTTTTCTAGAAAATCTGGCAATGCTGTCATCGTGTGATACTACAGACACAACTCTTTGTTCTTATATAATTTATATGCAGAAAGTCACAAAGTACAATTGGTCTCTCGCCTTTCAAAGGACACCACAGCAGCCTCTGCATATTCAGATATTATATCCTTATGTCTCCAAGCACTAAGGTGCTCTTCGGGCAGTAATCTGATTTGCCCAAAGTTGCCAACTAAGCCCTAGGATGCAAGGTCCATGCGAGCAGAGGTTTTACAGGGGAGAGTGATTTTTTTTTCCAGTGCATTATCACATCTGGTCCTCCACTGCTGCTTGTTTGAAGTGAACCCTGCACAGACACACCTTCTCTTTTGCACTCAGCCTTGTGAGTCATCAGTGCCTCTTCTGCTCATCCTGTCAAGGACAGAGCCTCTCGGGCCTCCAGTGCCTGGCGATCTGTGCGACAGGCATTTCTTGGGGACACACACCAGCGTCGCCTGCACCATTCCCTGTCTTCGCAGTCCAGGCAGCTGCACCCCTCTCGCAGCTCTAGCTCCTTGCAGTCTCCTCACCCTCCCCAAGGCCTCAGAGTGGCTGACAAGAGGGTGGAAGGCAGGGCAATTTGGGGTGAAGGCAGGGGTGAGGTCCAGCTAATGTTTTCCCTCCCCGCAAGCCTTGTGCACGTGTCTTCTGGGAAGTTGTGCTGAAGCAGCTCTAAGGAGAGCCAAGGATGGAGCCCATGTGGGCTCTGCCTCATAAGGGGCCTGGCCTTCCTGCCCCATTGCCCCTCCACCCCAGGGCTGAGCAGGGGAAGGACGGCAGGGGCAGAGGTAGGAGTGACGGTGTAGGGGGAAAACACCAGCGCGTTTTCTGATACGGAGAAGGCAGTGGATTATGGCGGAAGGGCAGATCTTAAGACTTTCTACTGTGACTTGGGCATGTTCTTCAGGATGCCCAAGCAATTTAAGTGGTGGACTTGAATTATTTCAAAATTACAGTCATTGCGACTGGTGGGTTGTGTTCATTTGGCTCATTGTTGTTGTTAGTTGCTGTCAAGTCGATTCCAACTCCTGATGACTCTGTGTGTGCAGAGGAGAACTGCTCCACAGAGTTTGCAAGGCTGTGACCTTTCAGCAGGCGCCTCTGGGTGGGTTCGAACCACCTGCCTTTCAGCTAGTTGTCGAGGGCTTAACCCTTTGCTCCACCCAGGGACTCCCCACAAGGCTTAGAAAGTCATATTTTAGCAGTTACTTTGTGTCCCAAGCCTAGTCCTGCCAAACTCTTCAAAGGAAATACTTGGAATATTTCAGACTCTCCACAAAAAGACTCCAAAGTCATTCTAAAAAAAGAAATATGGAAATGCTGTACCAAAAAAAAAGGGCAGGAACCAGGTCTTTGAACTTTATATTTTTCCTTGTTGCTCAAGGCATGGTCCATGGACCAGGAGCATCAACCTCCCTGGGAGCTTGTTAGGGATGCAAATTCTCGCCACATCCAGAGAGTGTCCCAAATAGTTGTATTTTTTTCCTGAATTGTGCAGAAGAAAAGCTTCTTTGCTATCTCTAGGGCCCGGACTCACTGCGCTGAAGCAGTTACGATTTTATTTTGTTTCCGCAGTTGAGTCTCTGTGCTTCTGCATATTATTTACTTCTAATTATGGGGCAGTTCCTTTTAATCCGCTATTTTAAAATCCTTTCTAATTTAATTCTAATATAAAATATCTCTGGGAGAGCCTGTAATGGCACTAGAAGAATGCCTGACTCAGCCCTGGTGTGGCGGTAGCTAAAAGCAGCCCTGGCTTGCGCTGGGTGACCCCTGTGTGACTAGGGAAACGTATTCTCACTCAGAGTGCTGGTGGGTGCCACGGGGCCCCAGTGGGCACCGTCCCCCACATCCACAACACTGACCAGATGACCTAACCGGGGAGTAAGTCTCAGCTTTTCTAAGTAGACACCGGGGCTTCATCGGCCTGGGTATATCACGGTAACTAAGAATAGCTTGGAAATAATAGGGTGCCTTTAAGAGCTGCACTGCAACTGAGTTGCTGTCAGGCTGCTATCGGGCAGCGCAGCGCCATGCGAGGCCCTGCACAGGTGTGCAGATGGCAGCAGCCAGCCGAAAGCTTGCGGCTTAATTAGGCTTTTATCTTTACATTTGTCTGAGGACATCTGAAACCTTCAGTGTGGACTGTCACTAATTAGGTGACTAATTAAATGGTGCGTACTTGCTGATCTCAGAGCAAAACCCCAATAAACAGGTTGCGGATGGCCATTGTTCCAGACTATCGGTCCCTGCCACACGAACTGGGGGGCGTGTATTCCCCCTGACTGCCCTTTTTGTACCAGGGCAGATGCGGGAAGATGCGGGATCTGCCACACAGGCAGCGCGGCTCCATCGTGCCTGGGGAGCAGACAGCAGTGAGTGGCAGAGATAAGCGGGCAGGTCAAATCTTGCCGCACTGCTGTGTTGGCGTCTCAATGGGATCTGTCAGGGGCTGATATGGAGGCTGGTCTCTGGGGGGAGAGGCAGTTACCAGTCAGACGCAGCCTTCTCGGGCAGAAGGCCTTGACATTCTGCCACCTGAAAATAATGGCCCAGACTCTCTCTGGTGTTTGCTAGTCACACTTGAGTTTCCAAAGCTGATTCCAGTATTTAAATGTAATTAGTGTTAAATAAAAGTATCTTCATTTACTGAAATTATCCCCACTCCTGCTCATTTTGGGGTAACTTTTCTTATCTCCAGGTAGTCACTTTAGAGAATCCCGGAACAAAAGAAAAGAAAAGCAAGCCTCTTTGCTCAATATTAGACCTGTTGTTGTTGTGAGTTGCTGTCAAGTCAGCTCCAACTCCTGGTGATCCCACGTACAACA
Organism: Trichechus manatus latirostris; assembly: GCF_000243295.1. Lineage (NCBI taxonomy): Eukaryota > Metazoa > Chordata > Mammalia > Sirenia > Trichechidae > Trichechus > Trichechus manatus. The sequence goes on along the minus strand of NW_004443978.1, from coordinate 7,719,303 downwards.
GAAGGAAACGTTGCCCAGTTGGGCACTATCTTCAGAATCATCGCTATTGTCGAATCCACTGTTGAGGCCACTGTGTATTGTGTGTGTGTGTGTGTGTGTGTGTGTGTGTGTGTGTTTTAGGCAAAAGTGTACAGTGCAAATTAGTTTTTCATTCAAAAATTGTATACAGAAATTGTTTTGTGACGTTGGTTGCAATCCCTGCAATGTGTCAGCACTCTCCTCCTTTTACTTTCCATGCTGGGTTCCCCGTGTCCATTTGTCCACTTTTCCTGTCCCCTCCTGCCTTCTCATCTTTGCTTTTGGGCAGGTGTTGCCCATTTGGTCTCTATGCTTGATTGAATGAAGAAGCACATTCCTTACGTCTGTATTGTTTGTTTTATAGGCCTGTCTAATCTTTGGGTGAAAGGTGGACTTCAGGAGTGGCTTCAATTCTGAGTTAGGAGAGTGTCCAGGGGCCATAGTCATAGGGGTTTCTCAAGTCACTGTCAGACTAGTAAACCTGATCTTTTTTTGTGAATTTGAGTTTTGTTCTACATTTTTCTCTCGCCCTGTCCAGGACGCTCTATTGTGATCCCTGTCGGAGCAGTTGGTGATAGTAGCCAGATGCCATCTAATTCTTCTGGGCTCAGGCTAGTGGAGGCTGTGGTTCATGTGGTCCATTAGTACTTTGGACTAATACTTTCCTTGTGTTTTTGGTTTTCTTCTTTCTCCTTTGCTCCAAAAGGAATAGGACCAATAGATGTATTTAGATGGCTGCTTGCAAGTGTTTAAGACCGCAGATGCTACTCACCAAAGTAGGATATAGAACATTTTCTTTATGGACTGTGTTATGCCAGTTGACCTAGATCCCCTGAGACCATGGTCCCTAGCCCTAAGCCCCAGTAACTGGGTCCCTCATGGTGTTTGGATGTGTCTAGGAAGCTTCTATGACTTTGCCTTATTCAAGTTGTGCTGACTTCCCCTATATTGTGTGTTGTCTTTACCTTCACCAAAGTTAACTCTTGTCTGCGATCTAGTTAATGATTTCCCTTCCCCACCCCCTCCTCCCTCGTAACCATTAAAGATTGCTTTTTCTGTGTGTAAACCTTTTCTTGAGTTTTTATGATAGTGGTCTCATACAATATTTGCCCTTTTGTGATTGACTTATTTCAGTCTCCATAATGCCCTCCAGATTCATCCATGTTGTGAGATGCTTTGCAGATTCATCGTTGTTCTTGATCATTGTGTAGTATTCCATTGTGTGTATGTATCATAATTTGTTTATCCATTCATCTGTTGATGGACACTTAGGTTGTTTCCATCTTTTTGCTATTGTGAATAATGCTACAGTGAACATGGGCGTGCATATGTCAATTCGTGTGACGGCTCCTATTTCTCTAGGATATATTCCTAGGAGTGGGATTGCTGGATCATGTGGTATTTCTATTTCTAGCTTTTTAAGGAGACACCATATTGTTTTCCATAGTAGTTGTACCATTTTACACTCCCACCAGCAGTGCATAAGTTTTCCAGTCTCCCTACAACCTCTCCAACATTTGTCATTTTCTGTTTTTTTTTTTTTTTTTTGACTCATGCCAGTAATGTCAGGGTGAGATGGTATCTCATTATAGATTTGATTTGCATTTCTCTAATGGCTTGTGCAAAGATGTCACCTTGAAAACCAAGGTGCGCTTGACCCAAGCCATGGCGTTTTCAATCGCCTCATATGCATACAAAAGCTAGACAATGAATAAGGAAGACCCAAGAAGAATTGACAGCTTTGAATTGTGGTGTTGGTGAAGAATATTGAATATGCCGTGGACTGCCAAAAGAACAAACAAATCTCTCCTGTAAGAATGCTCCTTAGAAGCAAGGATGATGATACTACGTCTCACATACTTTGGACATGTTATCAGGAGGGACCAGTCCCTGGAGAAGGACATCAGGCTTGGTATATTAGAGGGTCAGTGAAAAAGAGGAAGACCCTCAATGAGATGGATTGACACAGTGGCTGCAACAATGGGCTCAAGCATAACAACGATTGTGAGGATGGTGCAGGACTGGGCAGTGTTTCTTTCTGTTGTGCGTAGGGTCACTGTGAGTCAGAACAAACTCGATGACACCTAACAACAACAATGGCTAATGATAGAGAGCATTTCCTCACGTGTCTGTTAACTGCCTGAATGTCTTCTTTGGTGAAGTTGAAGTGTCTGTTCATATCCTTTGCCTATTTTTTAATTAGATTATTTGTCTTTTTGTTGTTGAGGTGTTGAAGTAGTCTATAGATTTTAGAGATTAGACCCTTGTCAGATATGTTGTAGCCAAAAAAATATTTTTTTCTCCCAGTCTGTAGGTTCTCTTTTTACTCTTTTGGTGAAGTCTTTTGATGAGCATAAGTGTTTAATTTTTAAGAGCTCCCGGTTAGTTAGTTTATCTTCTGGTGTTTGTGCATTGTTACTTTTGGTTTGCATTCTCTTGATGCCATCCATGTATTAGGGCCACTAGTGTTGTCTTGGAAACCCTGGTGGCAAAGTGGGTAAGAACTACAGCTGCTAACCCGTTCAAGTCCACCAGGTGCTCCTTGGAAACTCTATGGGATAGTTCTGCTCTGTCCTATAGGGTCGCTATGAGTCAAAATCAACTTGACGGCAATGGGTTTGGTTTTTAGTTAGTGTTGTCTTTATTTTTCTTCCATGAACTTTATTATTTTCGATTTTATATTTAGGTATTTGATTTAGTTTTGTGTATGGTGTGAGGTATGGGTCTGTCTTAGTTATCTAGTAAACAGAAATACCACAAATGGATGGCTTCAACAAACAGAAGTTTATTCTGTCACAGTCTAGTTGGCTAGAAGTCCAAATTCAAGGTGTCAGTTTCAGGAGAAGGCTTTCTGTGTCTCTCAGCTCTGGAGGAAGGTCCTTGTCATCAATCTTCCCCTGGTCTAGGAGCTTCTTAATGCAGAGATCCCAGGTCCAAAGGACGTGCTCTGCTCCTGGCACTACTTTCTTGGTGGTATGAGGACCCCATGTCTCTCTGCTCCCTTCTCTCTTTTATATCTCAAAAGACATTGACTCAACATACAACCTGATCTTGTAGATTGAGTCCTGCCTCATTAACATAACTACCTCTAATCCTGCCTCATTAACATCATAAAGGTAGGATTTACAACACATAGGAAAATCACATCAGATAACAAAATGCTGGACAATCACACAATACTGAGAAGCATGGCCTAGCCAAGTTGACAGATATTTTGGGGGGACACAATACAATCTATGACATTCTACCCTTTGGCCCCCCCAAATTTTATGTCCTTGCCACATGTAAAACACATTCACCCTATCATATCATAACAGAAGTCTTAAATCAACTCCAAGTCCAAAATCTGAAACTTCCTCTTCATCTGTGATGCCAAGTTGACACAGATTTTTGAGGGGCACAATTCAATCCATGACAAGGTCTAGTTTCATTATTTTACAGTTGGACATCCAGTTTTGCCAGGACCAGTTGTTAAAGAGACTGTCTTTTTCCCCATTTAATGGACTTTGATCCTTTGTCAAAGATCAGCTGACCGTAGGTTGATGGATTTACATCTGGGTTCTCAGTTGTGTTCCATTGGTCTATGTGTTTGTCATTGTACCAGTACCAGGCTATTTTAACTACCATGGCTGTGTAGTAGGTTCTGAGATCAGGTAGTGTGAGGCCTCCTACTTTGTTCTTTTTCTTTAATAATGATTTGCTTCTCCAGGGCCTCTTTCTTTTCCATATAAAGTTGGTAATTAGGTTTTCCATCTCATTAAAGAATGCTGTTGATATTTGGATCAAGATTGCTTTATACCTGTAGATTGCTTTGGGTAGAATTTACATTTTCACAATGTTGAGTCTTCTTATCCATGAGTATGGTATGTTTTTCCATTTATGTAGGTTTTGTTTGGTTTCTTGCAGTAGTGTTTTGTACTTCTCTTTGTATTGGTCTTTTACGTCCCTGGTTGGATTTATTTAAGTATTTTATCTTTTTAAGGGCTATTATAAATCGTACTGTTTCCTAATTTCCTTTTCAAAGTTCTCTTTTGTAGGAATCCAACTGATTTTTGTATGTTGATGTTGTATCCTGCCACTCTGCTGAACATGTCTATTAGTTACAGTAATTTTCTTGTGGAATCTTTGGGGTTCTCTAAGTATAGGATCATATCATCTACTAATAGGGGTAGTTTTACTTCTTCCTTTCCAATTTGGATGCCGTTTATTTCTTTTTCTTGCCTTGTTGCTCTAACTAGGACTTCCAACACAATATTGAATAGAGGTGGTGATAAAGGGCATCCTTGTCTTGCCACTGTATAATCTGAGTCCCTTCCACTCTAGGGGGCTCATCTTCCAGCACTGTATCAGACAATATTCTATTGTGATCCATATGGTTTTTATTGGATAATTTTTAGAAGTAGATTACCAGGTCTTTCTTCCTACTCTGTCTTAGTGTGGAAGCTCCACTGTAACCTGTCCACCATGGGTGACCCTGCTGGTATTTGAAATACTGGTAGCATAGCATCCAACATCACAACAACATACAAGCCACCACATTATGACAAACTGACAGACGGGTGGTGGAGGCCTTTTTGGGGATCAGGTTATTTTTTTTTTGTGGGTTCTTCCTGATTCTTTGGTGTGAAGTCCATTAACTAGGTAATGAGGACCCATTGCCTGCATTCTACATGTTCACACAAAACAGAAACCACGTACACAGGACTGAGTCCTATACACACCTTGTCAGCCTTCATTGTCCACTATCAGAAAATTTTCAAATAGTAGATCATATTGGTACCTGTCTTAGTTTGGGCTCCTTCAAAAGCTAAAATTGAAGAATTTGGGTGCAAGTGGTTTATTTGGGAGTGATGATAGGAAATACCAGAGACAGCAGAGCAGTAAGAGAGGCAGGGAGGATAGCCAACAAAAGATGCATTGGTCAGTGGTACCACTGTGGGCAGCTGGGGCGCAAACTCGCTGGGGACAGCTAAGAATCCTTCTTGTTTGATGGTCGCCCCCGGGGTGCTCCTGAGGCCTGTCCCTCAAGCTCCTTGGCCAGAGAATGCCCTCAGGCAGAGGGAAGCAGGAGAGCACTGGCGTAGGAAAACAATTTGCAGGTTCCCTGGAAGGCCAGGTGATGTGCCCCTACTGTCCCCGTTTCCTTATTTTTTTCTCTACTTTCTTGTTAATAGTCTTACTGCTACCCTTTAACAAAGTATGTGGGTGTGCGCAAAGCCAGAGAAAAGCAAGGTTTAGATAAGAACACTCTGTCAAGAAGGTTTTGTGTCCACTTCTTCCTGGGCATTCTTGCAGTTCTAAAAAGAACCCCAGGTGCACTGCTCTGCCAGAAACATTTGCTGGAAAAAAAAGGCATTTAGGGACCTGTTTTGGCAAATGCATTATTTCTGGTTTGGGATGGAGGTAAGATTAGATCAGTAGCTTTCCAAAGGTGGTCTGTAGACCAGCACTGTCAGCATCAGCTGGAGCTATGGACCGAATTGTGTCCCCTCCAAAATCTGTGTTGTAAATCCTGACCTCTATGCCTGTGGTTATCATCCCGTTTGGGAATTAGTTGTCTTTGTTATGTTAATGAGATAGGATTAGTGCAGGGTATGCCTTGAGTCAATTTCTTTTGAGATATACAAGAGATTAAACGAGCAAATGGGAGGAGAGATGGGGTAAAATAGATGCCAAGACACATGGAGATCTCCAAGGAACCAGGAAGCAGAAGCTGAAAAGACAAGGACCTTCTTCCAGAGCCGACAGAGAGAGAAAGCCTTCCCCTAGAGCTGGAACCCCGAATTTGAACTTCTAGCCTCCTAAACTGTGAGAAAATAAATTTCCCTTGGTTAAAGCCATCCACTTGTGGTATTTCTGTTATAGCAGCACCAGTTAACTAAGACACCTGGGAACGTGTTTGAGATGCAAATACTCAGGCCCCACCTTTTAAGGGCTAGATCAGAAATCCTAAGGGTGGGGCCCAGGAATCTGTGCTTTAACAAGCTGTGGGGGAGTCTGAAGCTCACTCAGGTTTGAGAACCCCCGAGTTAGAGATGAGTGGAGAGAGTCATGCTCTGACATTACTGACTGATCAAGCCCAGGAAAATTATCCAACATCTGTGAACCTCGCTTTTGTCACCTGTACCATGGGGAAAGAATCCCAGAATTCTTCCTCCTACACAGGTGTGAGGGTTAACTTGGGTGATATATGTAAAGCATCTAGCAAAATGCCTACCACTCAATACTTAATGGACTGACACCACCCACTAAGTGAACATGCATGTCTACATCCCTTGTGGAAGCTCAGAATTGACTTTCAAATGAGGAAAGTGATTAGGGAGATGGTCTTCCAGTTTAGAGGGTCTTCTCTTCCCTAAGGATTAGGAGCTGCCTTTCCTGCCAGCAGCTGCCCCTGGCTTCTTGGCAAAGACGTTCCCTTGGAGTTTGGTTAAAAAGACCAGCACCTCTGCTTTAACCATCAGGAGGACTAAGCAGGCAGCCAAACATTCTGTGATATTTCTATTTTGCAAAACTGTATGACTCTAGAGAAAACTGGAGTTGTGGGAAAGTTGAGCACTTTTCACTTTCACCCTAACTGAAGGATCATCCAGACTCCTTATGGGTCAGAGGGCTTAATGTTCATATGGCCACATTCAGGTCTGTTCTAGGGGCTCCAGCTGGCCATGGTTGCCTTAGGGCTCCAAGTGGATGTTTTTTAGGCCTTTTCCTGGCATTTGGACGCTTGGCATGCTTGGGGACCTTTATTCTGCCACTCATCTTCAGTTTATCATGTAAGTCTTCTAAAGCTCTGACTGTACTCCCCACACCAAGTCCGAGGGTTCTGTTGCACTTTAAAAAAAGAAGAAGAATTTGTTTTCTTGTCAAAAAGACAAGAATTTTACTCTTTAGTCATGTCTCTTAAATATTTAATAGGATCATAATACTTCATGCATAGAAACTTATATGAAATTCTACCCTCCGTTCTTGGGTGCCCAGAGAGTCTCTCTCTTTTCTGTCCCTAGAACAGTGATGCCCAGTGTTGCCTCAGGGCTAGTAGCATCAGCATCACTTAGGAACTTGTTAGAAATACAAATTCTTGGTCTCCATCCCAGACCAACTGCATCAGAATCTCTAAGGGTGGGGCCTGACAACTTGTGTTTTAATAAACCCTCCAGGTGTTCACTTGGTCCTCCATGCCACTAGGTCAGTGCCATCTTGGCCCTGCCATCCCCACGTTTCTCACGGGCGGCCTCTCTCCTGAGAAGACAAAGGACATCTTACACCCTCACCTATGCACACTCCCCACCCACTACATCCTCCGTTCCAAATCCTCTAGTTACTCTCTTTCCTTCGTGCGGGGTTGGGGGGTGGTTAAGGCTGTGACACCCACTGTGGAATTCGCTTATCCCCGTATAAACAAATAGAAGCATCTGCAAGGGCACTGAGGGAGTAAGGAGGTATAATATGGCATTTGATATTGGGTAGAAATACGGAGACAAAACCACGAAGAGCCTGGCCTGAACACGCGGGTGTTCACCGCTGGGTGAGGCGAGACCAGGCCAGGCCACTTCCTGGGCCAGCGGCTTCTGAGACTGTGCTTTATCGCTGACTGCAGGTCTCTGAAGAGCACTCCTCTCAAAGGGATAACTGACATGTAAATAGTAATGGAAAGATTCAAAAACTGGTTTGAATTTTCCCTTTAATTTATGATTTTTTGGTAGAGAAAAATGTTATAACTCTTTGAATAAACAACAGATTGTGAAAGTTTCAGGCTCAACAATTCTGTACATGAGCCATGGGGGGCGGAGGTGCAGTTTCCTGGGCCTCCTTTCCTGGAGTTTCGATTCAGTGGGTGGTGGATCCCAGGAATATGTGTTTTTAACAGGCTTCCCAGGTGATTCTGACATGCAGCTGAGCTTAAGAACCATTTGTAGATATTTCCTCAAAGTGCAGGTCTTATCTACAAGGAAACCTATTTCCCTGTAACTACTCATTGTGTTTTTATGGACTTGTTTTTCAAACCACATTTCTAATTCTCAACAAACCATACAACATCTAAATCACATCATTACTTTAGGGCTTACCAGGCATAACTATTACATTATCATTAGCAATATAGGCTGAAGTCATTACCCTGTGTTCACATGCTCATAGTGTTTACGTGCTAAGTTGGACCTGGTGGATAGCATTTCACAAAGCTCCGTGCTTAAACTATCGCCATTAAGAATGAAAGCCCAGGAAGAAATATCTGCCAGGCATGAGGAAACCTGCCCATATGGTGTCAATAAATCCTTCCAGATAGCCAGCCATTTGCACCAAACATGAAGCCTCTCCTCGTCTCCCCCCACCCAAGTGATCTCACTGCTTTTGCATTCCCATAATGCTTTGTTTTTCCGATCTTTTGGAACTGATTGATTTTTGTCTTGTATTTTGTCATCTCTGTGAGCAGGACTTTCTGACTCATCTTTTATAAGTGCCATCATGGTATTTACAGATTGTATATGGTCAATGTGTATAAGCCTATCCTCAAAGTATAAATGCATAAGGTTTTAATTTCATGTGTACTATATGTAGATGAAAACATCGTTTATCATTTCCTCTAAATTAAAAAGCAAAACTAAATTTCAGTTTAGTCTGTTTTGTCAGAACTCCCAAATTTTAGTCTTATTCTTTCAATTGACATTTCAGGCATTGCATTCATTTGCATTTTCTCAGTAAGGGATTATTTTACTTACATACAGAGATACGTAAGATTTTCATCTGAGATCCCAAATCCCCAAATCCTCCCCCGCAGCCCCTTACCATGACCACCATCCCTCCCCTGCCAGGCCCTGGGGAATCCACAGAGCACTGAGGCCACTCCAGGAAGATGCTTGTACATTATTGCTGGATGCAGTGATAGTTCCAGATCCCTAGCAAGGTTCCGTCCCTGATGAGCAGAGCTCCCCTTGCCCCAGGACACAAGCCTGGACTTGATGCAGGCTTAAGGGACTTACTCTTGCCCTCTTTCTCCAGCCCCTCAACCTGTGTCCTCCCAGGGTTTCCAATGATAGGGGAGCTCTGATCCACCACCCAAGATGGAGCCAGGCAAGATGACATCCAAGAGAAGAGAGAAGTAGGTTCAGGGAGAGAGCTTTTCACCTCTTCCTATCACCATGCACATGAGAGCACTGGTGGTTCAATGAAAGAATTGTCTCCTTCCATGCAGGATGCGCAGGTTCGACTCCCAGACAGTGCCCCTCATATGCAGCCACCACCTTTCTGTGTCAGTGGAGGCTTGCGTGTGGCTAGAATGCTGAACAAGTTTCAGTGCAAATTCCAGACTAAGATAGACTAGGAAGAAAGGCCTGGTGATCTACTTCTGAAAATCAGCAAATGAAAACTGTCTGATCACAGCAGTCTGATCCACAGCCGATCGTGGGGATGGCGCAGGACAGGGAGGCTGTTCCTCCCGGGGCTGACTCAACGGCAGCTAGCAAAACATCCCCATGCACACTCCATGCCTTTCCAGATGTGCTCTGAATTCTTGATCCCACTTCTCCTCTTTGGATCTTTCTCTCTGCGCCCCCCCCCCCGGAGTTTGGGGTGTGCCATTACTGACAATTTTGTGGCCATGGGTACAGATGCTGTGCTGTTTTTACTAACAGAACAAAGTGAAATAAGTACCCCAAGGATGTTATCAAAAAGTATCTTTTGTGATGTAAACAAAAAAAATATATTGCCGAAGAAAGTTAATTTTTTTTTTTTTTTCAGGAAAAATTAGTAGATTCTGTTAATCTGTTCTATACTTATGATAAATGTCTTGCTTTGCTTTGTATTTTTCTTCTAATATTGAAAGTTCACATAACTTGCAACGTTTAAACCTCATTGGTAGCATTTTATGATTACTTTTGTGGCACTATGTGGTATCACTAAGATTGAATTAAATCTGAGTTATTCTTTAACTAGTCAAATATACAGCTGGGTTAAATAGCTATCTTGAGCCAGGATATATGTCATTTGGCAAATATTTTTGTCACTGATTTGAACAATCCAGAAAGCAGAGGTGAGCAAATTAAATGGAAACATTTAGATCCACATGGGGTAATTATTTTCTCTCTACATTATCTATTTGTTCAAATAAAAGCATTAATGAAAGCAGTTAATTAAATCACTTGCTTCGGTTGCCTTTGCTGTGCCAAAAAAAAAATCAGCAAAAAAATAAAACATAATGAGCGATCACCTGGCAGGTTGACAGGTTTCTGCCGCCCAGGAGGTAAGCAGCATGAAAAGTTTTATGTTTCTTTTATCGTGTTCACAATAAATTGGCAATGTGACCCTCTTTATTTGAAGGATAGGATACTTAGACCTAATTTTGTAGCTGTCCTCCCGAAGCGTGGAATGAAACCCAATACCTTTTACTTATTTCCCTGGATACTCTAATCCCCCCCTGCTTTACAAGTATCTCTGAGCTGTTCCTCTCTTTGTAGCCACAGCAACGCGAAATCCCCACTGGAATTATTTGCTGTGAAAATGCAGGTGCACATGTTTAATATTTCATTGGCTTGAGCACTTAACTTGAACTTTTTTTTTTTTTTCCTCCGACACAGTGACCTTTGATTTTGGAGCAGAAGGCTCACAATAATGCTAGATGTTGTTCATCTATATCTCAACCATGCCGTTCAAACGTAGAGTCAGGCTTTTTTTGAGATTCTGCCTTTCCTGCCATTTCTTCTAATGAGTGGCCAAACCCAAGATGTACCCCGTGACACACTGTTCTATTCCTAGGAACGTTTGTAATATTCGTAGGTAATCAGATTAAAGGGGGTGCAAACGATTAAGTGCTCCACTGCTAGTCAAAAGGTTGGTGGTTTGAACCCACCAGGAGATGCCTTGGAAGAAAGGCCTGTCAATCCTCTTCTGAAACGTTACAGCTTTGAAAATCCTATGGAGCAGTTCTACTCAGCACACATGGGGTTGCTATGAGTTGGAATTGACCTGACAGCAACCAACAATAGCAACAATCTTGTTAAAGTCTTAAACGCTTCATCTCAATATTTCATCTTCAGAAGAGCAAATATGTTTTAACATTATTGATTATAAACCTCATGGATTTTACACCAATACTCTTAGATAGTTATATATTTAAGAAAGTAAATATTTTCACGTTTCTAAATCAGATTACAGAGAGAACTATCACAGGAAAAATGTGAGATCCAAGGAGAAAAATGGATATGCAGTGATATTTTCATTAAAAAGACATGAAAGAGGCAGGGAACATTGACAGAATAGCAAGAAATTGTTGTTACAAAGACAGTTAGGGAGGTAGGTTATACCCCAATGACAGGGGGCTTACGTACCATGCTCAGGAAGTTGGATTCGATATTTTTGGTAATAAAAATAATGATTAACATTCATTGAAAACATACTATGTCCAGGCAATATTCTAAGCATTTTACAGGTATTATTTCTCTTAATCCTCACAGCAACCCTATGAAGAGTTAGGTTCTGTAATTCCTGTTTTACAGGTTAAGAAACTGAGCCACAGAGAGGTTATGCAAGTTGCCCGAGGTCAAAAAGCTAGAAAGTGGTAGAGCTGGAAACTAGTTAAAGGCAATCTCACTTCCAAGACCACGTTCTTAACTGCTCTGCTGCTACCCAGATAGTAAGCAAACGTGGAGATTTTAAGACCAGGAACTATTGCTATTTTTTTTTTTTTTAGGGATTCCAGTAGCTATGAGAAAGATGATTAGAAAAGAAGGACTCATGCTAAAGAAACTAACCTGAGCCTCTTTCCATTCCGCAGGCAAGATGGTGGGCTAAGGCAACATGTCATGGGAATGGTTGGAGGGAGGATTCAGGAGCTGAAGGCGAGGTGACATGGACTGGACATGGTGACTATGGAAAGTGAGAAAGACGGTAGAAGCTGAGGTTGGCTCCAGATTCCTCACCTGAGAGGTGTTAGTTGGCCATGCTTTTGACTGAGATGAAGGAGGAGTGGGACAGGGCTCTAAAGAGTTTTGTTTGGGACACATACTGAACTTGGCATGCTCATGGTGCAAATGGCTTACGTGCTTGATTACTAGCCAAAAGGTTGGCGGTTCAAACCACTTAGGGGCACCTCGGACAACAGGCCTGACGATCTGCTTCTGAAAGGTCACAACCCTGAAAACCCTATGGAGCAGTTCTACTCTGCACACAGGGGGTCCCCGTGAGTCAGAATCAACTTGATGGCAACTGCAACAGCGATAATAATATAAGGCAACCCGGTTAGGACTAACCAGCACTTGGAAATTAGATTGTAGCTCAGAAGAAAGCGATAGTGTAAATATATAAGATAAGGTCGTGGTGGTAGATGACATCACTTTCGAGGCGGGTGTGAGGACTGGGGAGCTTCGTGAGCGATGTTGGGTGATGGAGGAGCTGGCGAAATAGCAGCCATAAAAGGGAACCTTAAGACAGTGTTGCTCAGACAGGTTGTGTGACTACCGCTCCTGGGGGGGTGACCTGAAGTCACCCCGAGAATGGACATCGCAGGAGGGGAAGTAGAAAAGCAGGAGGACCGTGGTCCCTGTGGGCTCCATGGATCCACTGTATCAGCACTGGACTGGTTTACTTCCAGATTTAAGTACAGATGTAAGAGAAATGTGCTGGTACAAGGATAGGGAGAGGTAAGGGAGGACCTGGAAGAGGGGATGGGGTAATGGGGAGACACCTCTCTTCTGAGTCGGGGGAGGTAGGGGAATAAAGGGCACAGTGGTTAAGTATTTGGCTGCTAACCAAAAGGTTGGCAGTTCGAATCTACCAGCCGCTCTTTGTAAACCCTACGATGCAGTTCTACTCTGTCCTGTAGGGTCGCTATGAGTCAGAATAGACTCAACAGCAGTGGGTTTGTTTTTTTTTTTGGCTTGTGGATGCATCTGAAGGTGACGAGAAGGGAAATGGTGTGTTTGCCTGATGGCTGGTCTTCATTTGCTCTATGATGTGGGATATGTGTTCACTTGAAAATGAGGAAAGGGGATAGCGGGGGGAATAAGAAGGGCTGAAGCAGGGAACTTGAAGATCGGGGTAAAGGACTAGAACAGCCCCAATGAGGAATGAGGAATGGAAAAGGAATTTAGCTAGGACCAAACAAAAGGATTGGAAAGCTGGTCCTTTTATATATATAAATCTAGAAAATGATGCACTCCTCCCCCTGTTTATGTACTGTATCATTACAGATTATGTCAAAAATCTACTTTTAGAGAAGTTTTTGTTTGCGTGATAGCCTAATTCTGGATAAAACAATGTGGTAAATTGGTAATTTACAAGTCATTTGATTCATGTTGATAGATAATTCAAATGATTCGGTACTAAAGAGATTGTTTTTGTAGTAAAAGATATAGCTGGGTTCTTACTAAGGCTTTCAATTCATAGAGGTGTCAGAAGGGCCCCTGTATAACTATGTAGCATTAGTACAACATAAACCACACTTCAATCACATAAGATCCAAAGCCAAGATAAATTCTAACTACATGTGATTGTAAACGTGTATTATTATTATTACAAAAAAACAAAACTCATTGCCGTGGAGTCAATTCTGATTCATAGCAACCCTGTAGAACAGGGTAGAACTGCCGCATATGGTTTCCAAGGCTGTAAATCTTTACGGAAGCAGACTGCCACATCTTTCTCCCATGGAGCCGCTGGTGGGTTCAAACCACCAACCTTTCGGTTAGTAGCCGGGCGCTTAACCACTGTCACTAGGGTTCCTACTATTATTATTCAATGATGATAAGTCAAAGGCCTGTCATCACTGTGTATCTGCAGACCGGGAGCCGTAAGTATCTGGGGTTAATTGTGACCTTTATGTTATTTGAACATATTTAAAATTTTAATTTTTATTACTAGAGGATAAGGTGTGCTGGTTTTCTTTTTATCAAATAAGTTTATTCTTAAATGACACACATCCTTAGAGACTTTAAAACAAAAGCTTTCATAATATTTAGCTATTTTTAAATGTCAGGTAGAGTTGAGTTTATTGCATTGTCAGCCTGTGCTGTCACCCAGAGTCTCCTGCTTTTAACGGTACTTAACAGATTGTCAGTAAATTGATAGTATTTCCATATTTGGAAATTTTCCAACCTACTCATGGGAAAGTAGGGCAGATGTTTGCCTTTAACATGGCGAAGGCTTCCTTTTTTGCATTTGGTTGCTTTAAGGGGAGGTGTGAACTGAGAAGAGAGTTTCAGAAAAACATGTCTCCCATCAGCCTGAACCCTGTGAAAAGATCAGGGTTCATCAGACTTGTACACTTTGCTGACTCTAACTAGAGCGCATATTTGAGGCAGGGATGTTTTAAATACTAAAGGGAGAACACAGAGTGAGTTTCAAGTGTGTAAGTTCTTTAGAAGCCCCACTTACGTGTCCTGGGCATGCTGGTCACAGTTACTTGCATGAGTGGTTCTAGAGGCCATCTTGGGGTGGGAAGACATGGATTTCATCTCTGGCCCTGCCGCTTATGAGCTTCATGACCTTGAACAGATTTCCATTTCCGGCCTTGATTTTCTTGTGTATGAAACAAGGATGATAAAAACCTGGCCTCGCCCCCAGTATAAATTTTCTTGAAGATTAATCTCTACGATAACGCCTGTGAAAGTGCCTTGGCCCCTAGAACGGCTGACGCAAATTCTTTAAAAGGAATCCTCTAGGAATTTCTGCTAGGTGATGCTTCGATATCCTGATCTGAGTAACTATAGGTATCTGAAAGTAATAACGCTAATGTTTGATTGCTTGGAATTAGATGATCTTTGGGTTCCTGTCAACACAACAATTTAAGGTCTACAGGACAGTAAAGGCAGTGTATAAGTGAGAGGATGTTGGAGCCAGAGGGTTCAAATCCTGCCTCCAGACTTTCTAGCAGTATGGTCTTGGGCAGGTCACGTTACCTCAGTTTCCCCATAATAAAATAGGGGTAACAATAATGTTGTGAGGACTGAATGAGATAACAATACATGCAAAGAGCTTGATTGTAAGCCCTCAGCAAGTTTCAGTTGTGCTGGTTATGATCCCAAGCAGTTTCTTAGAAGTAGTCTGAAATTCAAAGTTTTCATTAATTTATATGAAATTTAGCTCCCTCCTCCAAATTTTGGGGGTTTTATTTTGTTTTACTTGGAGAATCAAATAAAAAGAATTAAACTGTATCTGCCATTACACTGTGTGTAGCTTCAGAAGGAAGTTTCTGCAGTTAGCAAGTCCAGTGACATCTTCCTTCTTTCATTTAAGTGGCTGGTCCTATTTGAAGGTTTGTGCAAAAAGAGTTGCTAGGTTTGTTACCAGGTAGAAACCCCAGGTTCTTACTCAGCATGACTTGTATTGGCCAATAAACGGGAGACCAAGGTGGAAAGGGAGAAAAGTACCTTTATTTTGTTGAGCAAGGAAAGGAGTCAGTCTGAGCTGCTGCCACCAAGACTATTTCCCGAGGGTGAGGGGAAAAGTTACTTTTTATGGGTTTACACGTGAGTTCATACAAATTACATCAGCAACTCTCTTAATCATACTACACTGGTGCAGTGGGGTTTACATAGACCTTCAGAGCTGTGGGGGAGGAAGCCCAGCAAAGGGAACAGGATTCTGATGCAGAGCTGCCTGAGACTCTGCCTTATGTTCAAATGAAAATTCAACCGTTTGATAAAACATGAAATAAGGTTAAAATGAATTACAATAAACTTCTGCTGAATATTGCATAACCTCTTTTTGTTTTTTTCCTTTTTTCTTTCTCCATAGCCCACACTTGAAATTTAACAACCTCACCCTGATTTCAACCCATGGACTTCCAGGAAAGAAACTTCTGGCCACTGAACAAAGAAGGTTTTTAGCAAGCGAGTATGAATCCTGTTTGCTTTTTCATTCTGAGACCTAAATGTCCTAATTTTTTGCAGTTGTTTTTAGGCTAAATATTAGATTCATATTGGAAAGGGGGAAAGCAGTGGGCTTTTCCGGTGGAGTGCAGATGTTACTCAGGAGATTCAAGCATAAACCCATTAACAAGTAAATGGCTGAGATTGGCAGGGTTATATTTGTGGGAAAGCGCCTGCTCTGTTCCAGATGACTGGAATGGAGCTACTGATTCAGCCACCGCCTGCACTTGTGTTCTGAGCGGCCCTGCAAGGCAGTGGAACTTGGGAATTATATTTGCATAAGACCAGGTTCCACGTGGGGGTGAAGGACTGGGGCCTCTCACTGGGATTTGGGTCTCAAACCCACTGTGGCCACTTGTGACCAGGGACTGACCAGGCAGGGACCTTCTCCACCAACCCCAGCCGGCTTTACTGTTCTCATCCCTGTAGAATCACTCTTTGACAACATCCGTTCTAGAAAATACCATTTTATTACCACACAGCTTCCGTTTGTTTTAATTTCCAGTAGCAAAACATGAGTGTGAGAAATATTAGGCTCCCTGCCTCTCGCAACAATGGCCCAGTGTTTCTAATCAGGGGTGAGTAAACTGTTCCCTCTGAGGGCATTCATTTCAGAATTCATGAAGAAAGTGTCTTCCTTCCTCTGTGAAAAGACTGGCTTTACTCTCAAACAGTGAGAAAAAACACAGCTTCCTGGTCCGCAGACTCAGCTTTATTTTGACCTAATACTTGTATCAGACTGTAAGCTTTGGTTTATTTTGAAGGACATCATTCTGGAGCATCATTATGGGCATGGCTTTTGAGCCAGGTGGATGTAGATTCACAGCCTGCCCCTACCATGAAGGGTCTGGGCAAAAGATTTCATTTCTCTCAGCTTTGGTTTCTTTGTGAAATGTGTATGATAAGCCAGCCTTGCTGGGTTTTGGGTTGTTGTTGTTAAAATTAGTTCTGGCCAGGACTAGAGGATCAGCACATGTACATCCCCTCCCTCACGCTCCCTCTTTCTTAATGGAAATGTTCATCACCTGTTGATCCCCATGGTAGGGGTGCTATAGGAGAGAACAGCTGGTGAAAGACTTTCTGCTGGGGTTGCACTGTGTAGATGGGGTGTGTGGCTGGGTGGAAAGTCACCTGGTGTCCCCTACTCTGTCCTTACCTCTCTCCATTCTCAACACAGCAGCCAGAGCAATGCTGCAGAAACGTGGATCAGATCATGGTAACTCATGGCCTACAAGTGCACGGTCCAATATGGAAATCACTAGCCACAAGTGGCTATTTAAATTTAAATTAATAAAATGAAATGAGATTAAATATTCAGCTCCTCAATCACACAAGCCCCATGTCAACTGCCCAATTGCCACTTGAGGCTTGTTGTTGTTGTTAGGTGCTATTGAGTTGGTTCCGACTCACAGCGACCCTACAGGACAGAGTAGAACTGTCCAGTAAGATTTCCAAGGAGCAGCTGGTGAGTTTGCTTACCGACCTTTTGGTTACCATCCGAGCTCTTAACCACTACACCACCAGGGCTCCGTATGAGGCTAGTGGCTACTATATTGAACAGCACAGCTACAGAACATTCCTGTCGTCACAGGAAGTTCTAGACCTAAAATCTGACCTTGTCCCTTCTCTAACCTCATGGTTTACTAGTTTTGCCTTTGTTCTTGCCACTCTGTTCTTGCCAGCCGCCTTGTTGTTCCTCAGAATATCAGGCAAGTCCCCAGCTGGGGGTCTTTGCTTTTCTCTCTGCAGGTCTTTACTTAAATATCACCTTTTCATTGAAGCCTGCCCTAGCGACCTCCCTACTGTGCAGCCAACCCCCTCAACACACTCTAGTGCCCCTTACCCTGTTCTGCTTTTTCTGTGATACTGAAATTATTCTGAATGTTATATAATTTACCTTGTACAATTATGTTCATTCTTTGTATTCCAGATCCCTCAATTATGTTGTAAACTCCTGAAGGGCAGAGATTTTTGCCTTTCTGTTCACTGATATGACCCCAGCACCTGCATAGTGCTTGGCACTAGGAGGCACTTAGAAAATAACATTGAATAGATGAAAGTTATCTCCAAAAATACCTGCAAAAAAAAAAAGTTCTCTCAATTAAGCCATAGACAGGGACTAAATAACACGGCCCATTGCCTTCTGGGTGGGTAGTTATTTGGATGTAATCATAGTTCTCAGAAGGGACAGACTGAACCTTCAGCAGGATGTTGTCTTTCAAATGGACCTCACATACCAATAAAGGAAATTATCTCTGGTCGTGGAGTTTAAAAATAACAAGTGCAAATGACATCCATAAATTTGATAATTTAACTTCCTCATTCCAAATACTAATTTTGAGTTTTTCTCTGAGCACCGTTCCATGTTTTGTCTCCTTCCCCCTGTCCAGTCTCTGGTGAAGTGCTAATGACATGCCGAGGATGAGCTGGAAGGAGAGCAGTGGGAGGGGAGGAGAGACAGGAAGCAGGAACAGTCCGCTAATTAGACCATCAGTCCTAGGTAATTGAAAGTTGATTGCGATGGTCCTTCTTTTAAGAGTGTCGCAATAAATCCTTTATGACAACCTCTGAGTTTCCTTCCAGTGATGAAGGGTTTTGATTCCACAGCAGGTCTCCACTGTTACTTATATTTGTTCCTTTTGAGTTTGTTTCTGGCTTTGCCCCTAGAGCTTTGGGCTGACTTCTAACCAGTAGGTCTGGGGGCACCATAAACCTTGAACATGCAGGCCACTCTTCAAATATGTCCTCTTCTAGAAATTTCTCCATCCTGCGTTTCTGCTTTTTTCTCCTCTTAGTTATGCGTCTCCAGGATTTCCTATGAAGGACACCTTTGACGTTATCTGAGAATTGGGGCCATGCTCACACGAATTGGCATTGATGCATCTCTTTTGGTTTCCTCTCTTTTCCAGAGAACCCTGGTGGAGGTATTTCTTTGGTCTCCAAGCCATAAGATAGCCCCTGTATGTTAGAATATTAATGCCCATTAACTCTGCTTAGGAAGTAATTTTGGGAAGCTATCGCTTACAGTCTCCAATGTCTAGTTCCACCCACCTGGTGGCTCAATGATGGAAGATCCAGAATTATTGCTGAGTAGGAAAAAAACAGAGTCCCTGGGTGGTGCAAATGGTTAATGCGCTTGGCTACCAACTGAAGGCTGGAGATTTGAGTCCACCCAGTGGTGCCTTGGAAGAAATGCCTGGCAATCTACTTCCCCAAAATCAACCATTGAAAATCCTATGGAGCACATTTCTACTCTGACACACATTGGGTGACCGTGAATCAGAATCAACTTGATGGCAACTGGTTTTTTAGGGGGAAAATGAATAGTAAAAATGGATACACAGTGATATTTTAAACTAAGAGCTATCATTCATTGTAATGACAGACTATCAAAGCAAGCACCTCACAGTCTTCAGTACCTCTTTTTGCTTTTGAGTAACCAAAACTGAAAAACCAAACTCATTGCTGTCAAATCAATTCCAACCCATAGTGACCCTATAGGACAGAGTAGAACTGCCCCATAGGGTTTCTAGGGAGTGGCTGGTGGATTTGAACTGCTGACCTTTTGGTTAGCAGTCAAACGCTTAAACACTGCACCACCAGGGCCCCGCTTTTGAGTAAAGTTCCCTAAAAATCAGTGTTTCCATGTGCCACTTTCCATTGGACAGGGTTTCACATTTTGACTCTGTAATATGCATTCTGATGTTATCAACACCACTGTCATTAAAATAACATTGTCTTAGCCTTCACCACTGTTACTAAAAATAGTATTGTCTTAGCCTTCCTAAATTTCCCCTGAGAGTTGTTATCTTTGAGCAAATCCTCCTAGCCTAATCCCTGTGCACTAACTGTATTTAATTTTTCTCCATCTTGGACATCACAGTAATATTCCTAATGTGAGAGGGACTGTGTAACAAATAAGGACAGTCCTTTCACAAAAGTCTCTTAGGAGTGTGTGAAATCAATGAAGTTTCTGTTTTCCTATAAAGCCATCAAAATGGTGTTCAAAGGAGAGTTTCATCTCAGTATCTATTATTTCCCTGTGACAGGCCAACCCTCTGATTTTCTTTTCTTATTTAAGGAGAAATTTTCTTGTTTTTAAGTGTTGTTTCATGGAGAGATACAAAGCCCAGAGCTCCATTCTCTCTCACAGGTCCTATGATGGGTCTAATGTGCATCCATTACTATAACTCTCTGTGTGTGGCAGGAGCAGACTCATGAGTGGATCAAAAAGAAAAATGTTCTCCCATTACCACTTCAGGATTCTGTTTGCCCTCAAGGAGAGTAAACAGGATTATGTCTCATTATTATTATTATTTAGAGTAACACCCTTCATATATGCATCCCACTTTACAAGCAGCGACTCATATGTGCTCATGCTAACTCTTCACAGTGATCGAGGCAGGTAGGGAAGGCTGATTATCCCATTCTGACAGGTGAAGAAGTGGAAGTGTCGAGGGGGCACGCAGCGTTCCCGGGGTCCAGCTCATCAGTGACGGCAGGGACGCCAACTATTACATGATTCTTCTTGAAAAGGATCACGCAGCCTAAATTTAAATGAAAGACCTTAGGCTCAGTCTTCGGAACGGGATCATTAAAAAGTCATTTGCATAAGGTCACACCTTTCAAAAATTTCTGGAAACAACCTTCACAAAACTCTTTAAATAAACTCCAAGTCTCATATGGTGGCAGAGTGTTCAAACTCAAATAAAACTCAGGAAATGGAGACCCACGAGGCCATCACAGCCATAGCATTAACATACAACCTGGGACTGCTGGTCATAGAAGTACCCGTTCCCCATCCATTACCTTTGTACTGCAGAGCGAATCCCAAAAGTCTCCAGGGTTTGTACTTGCTGCAAACGTCATTTCCCTAATTGGCATCCTCTCCGAATAAAATAGATTTTGTGTTTTGGCATGAATCCATACATGAATTCTAAGAATATGTCATTTTTTAAGAGAGATTCTAGGATTTTGACTCCTGCCTTTGGGGGTCCTCAAAGATGTCACTTTCTTCTTTCTCATTTCCTCTCAGTCCATGGCCAATACAACAATTCAACAGCTAAAGTAAGTCTACAACCACCATGAAATAGAAGCAGAAGAAAGAGTATATATTAATGACCACCACCCCCACCCCGCCCAAAACACACACACCCTCCCCGGTGTGGGCTGGCCGAAGCTAGGTGGAACAATTTAGCTTTAATGAGAAGATGTCAATTTGTGACTAAGTGTTTCATAACAAAAAAGTCTTCATAGTTGTCCTGGTAAACTCACAGCAAGAATACAGATTTGGCCCACTAGGGGACTTGAACCAGCTCACCAGATGCCCACTGTCAGCTGCTCAAATGTCACTGATGGGTCCTTTCTCTTTGCAGCCACTGCTTTAATGATAAAGATTATGCACTGATGTCGCTTTGCTCCTGGGTTAATGTTGTGGTTGGTAGGATGACCGGCATAGACCGAGCAGCCAAGCACGTTGTGATGTCCCAGGGAGAAATCGTGCTCTACGACCACCTCATCCTCTGTACCGGGCAGCAGTACCAGGTAGGGCTGTGCAGGGGTGACAAGCTGTGTGTTACTGGGGCTCATGCTTTCTGGGTAAAGGACATCCCTTCCTTCCCTGACAGCTGCCACTCTGTATTCATAAGCGCTCTTTAGGGCCCGCGACATCACCAGAAGTGTGTCCTCAAACCCTCCCAGAAACCCATTCCAAGAGAAACATTCTGCTCATGGATAAAAATCACAGCACGTTGGAGAAATGTCATTCTTTAAGCTGTTCAGAAGTCTAACACTTACTGCTCACCGTAGCCAGATCCAGGCCTGCATTTGTGGTGAATTAATTTATGCCTCAAGAGGCTAACATTTGGCAATGGTGATGGGCGCACGCAAAAGTATTGCAAACATGCGCACCTTCTGTCCGCCTTTATTTGGCCTCTCAGTTATGAAGCTAGGAAATCTGATTCATTGATTACCCAGTGACCGTGCTTTACATTTGGATTAAATTCTCTAGCCACAAATGAATAAGGCATTGCTGGATACGACTGAAGCTGTTAAATGTCTTCAGACAGCTAATTTTAATATTCTCACTTTGCAATATGCATTTGAGTTTCCTGTGGTTCACAAAAAGAAGTATCTTTTCAATGAAAAGACGTTTCTTTTGTAATTCAAGGATGGGGTCCTTTAGTTCTGTTTTTGTGCCAGAGAACCTGGATAGGCGTTTCCATGGTTTTGTTCCTGATGACAATCGCTAAGAAGTTGACATTGACAAGTACACCCCAGTGCCCCACCCGGCCATGTTTTCTCTGTTACTCTCTTGGTTAGCCACCACCCATCTGCCCGGTTGTTGTGCTCTGGTGGCTTGTTGTGATGCTAGAAGCTATGCCACCAGTATTTCAGATACCATTAGGGCCACCGATGCTGGACAGGTTTCAGTGGAGCTTTCCAACTAAGAGACTAGAAAGAAAGGCCTAGTGATCTACTTCCGAAAATTTGCCAATGAAAACCTTATGGATCACAACAGAATACTGTCCAACTTGCTTGCTTTGGATACGTCATCAGGAAGGATCAATTGCTGGAGGAGGACCTCACGTTTGGTGAAGCAGATGGCCAGTAAGAGCCAGGGAGACCCTTGATGATTGTGGGGATGAGGGGGGACTGCGCACCGTTTTGTTCTGCTGTACATAAGATCGCCATGAGTTAGAGTCAACTTGACAGCAGCTGTCTGTCATCCATCTACCCGTCTATATATCTTAGTTAGACCATCTTGTGAATGGCTGTGGATTCGATTAGGGATGTGTGTACGGATTTGCTTTACGTTGCGAAGCCAGGAGGAGGTAGTGCATGATAACAGAAAGAGAGTCTTAGTACAGGCATTGCCTCAGAATGCGCTGTGTAACTCCCGTCACTTAACCAACGTTCTCAGTCTTGACTGTGCATTAAGACCACCTGGGGTGTTTTTGAAATGCACCAGCAGATGCCTAGGTGGGATCCAGTCATCAGTATTTTTCTAAAAAACTTCAAGATGATTCTAAGCAGTGGTTCTAAGTCAGAACCACTGACTTGAACTTTCTTGACCTCAAATCCCTCATCTTTACCTTAGAGCAACATTTCTCAAATTGGAATGTGCACACAAATCTCCTACAGGCCTTTATAAAATGTAGATTTTGATGCAGTGGGCTGGGGCGGGGCCTGAAATGCTGTATTTCTAACCAGCTCCCGGGCGGCTGCTGGTCCTGGACCACGCTTGGGGAAGTGAGGCTTGAATCCATCTCCTTGGCCCCTTCTAACTCTGAAAAATGGGGATTTTAAAATTGCACTGCAGATCATCTCCAGTTACTCAGAATTTTGACTGACTGGTTGGAAATCCTGCCCATCTTTTTCCTTTTTTTTAAACTATACCATTCTTTTCTTTTTAAATCAAATTCTCAAAGGGTAGAAAAGGATTTTTTTCTGGCTAAAGGATAAAAATAAAACTGAGGGAATATCTTAATTCTGATATTTAAATATTTCTCTTACTTTTTAAAGCATTAAACCAGAAGAAAACACTGTGCACCCCTTTAGCCATTCCCCCCACCTGACCCGTGGGGTCCAGCTGCTGCCTGGACTGCAGACTCTGGAAAATGTGAGAGGAGACCCGGCCAAGTGCCCAGAGGCTCAGGCGTCTGCCCATGCAGCTTTAGTCTATGGCACGTTAAGCTCTTGCCCTTTCTGCAACGGGAAAAATGAAAGGAAGAAGTGATAAAGGGAGTTCCAATTTAATTTTTCCAGAAGGACGTAAAAATTGAAGGTACATAGAGTGATACAGAAAGGGCAGCTGAATTCACAAGGGAGCTTCTGGTTTTTATTTCTTTTCCCATCATCTCTTCCCCAACTACCTTATGGTTTTTTCCCAATTTTGTGTGTGTATTTAAACAAATTAAAATGATGAAAATAAAGCTTGAACTGAAAGCAATAAGACACCCTGTTATAAAATATAATTACAGTTCCTTAACCTATAATCAGACCTTTTAAATGGTATGTACCACTCTAAAATATTGTCCAATATTTTTTATATCCAAATAAACCCATTGCTGTCGAGTTGATTCCAACTAATAGTGACCATATAGGATAGAGTAGAACTGTCCCATAGAGTTTCCAAGGCTGTAAATCTTTACAGAAGCAGACTGCCGCATCTTTCTCCTGTGGAGTGGCTGGTGGGTTCGAACCACTGACCACTCAGTTAGCAGCCGAGCGCTTAACCACTATGCCACCAGGGCTGCTCATATCACTTAATTTTTTTTAATCAGAAAATCCATGCACAAGGTGAAACGTTAAATTTGGCTGCAGGGCTGGACATGAGAAGTGCTGGTCTCTCTCGCAGCCTTCTCTGCTTTCCAGCCGTCTTGCCTGAGACAACCATGTTGAAGCATTTCTGTTGCTAGTTCCTTAGTGGTTACTCTCCCATTATGCCAAATAATATGTGTATAGAAGTTTTTCCTTTGTCTGTCAACTTCAGACTACCTAGAAACCCTCCATTTTGTAAGATGATTACTTAGCTAGCTCACTTTCAGCACACTTTAACTCCCGTCCCAACTCCTCTATCTTTTTTTTATTATTTTGATTGTCGAGCACAGGCTGGCCCTGGAAACCACTCTGAGGTAGCTTGCAAATGAGTCCCTTAGACACTCTCCATGACTCATGGAGAATTGTGGAGATAACTGTGGAGAATTGTGACGATTCCAGCTAAGCCTTGCTTTTCAGCCATGCCTGCCAAGGCCCCAGATGTGTGAGTGAAGCCAAGTGACCTCCGCTGATAACACCTGGAACAGAAAAACCACCCAGCTGAGCACTACCCAAATATCTGACCCACAAAATCATGACAAGTAATAAAATCGTTATTTAAACCATCAAGTTTTGTTGTAAGACCACTGGAACAGTGTCTGGGAAAATCAGAGAAAGATCATGCTTTTGAAAATATTCCAAGAGGCAGGATTCATAAACACACACACACAAATTGCAGAAACTATTTATCATCCTCAGTAGCATTTGATCACTCAGTCTCTGAAGTGGGAGCTGATGCCATTGAAGAGCAGAGGCTGAGCTGAGAAGGCCACAGGATTAGATGAAACAGGAGATGGATGAATGAGGAAGGATTGTAATTAAAGCCTCATCAGAGACAGAACTGTACAGAGTTAGTGATGTTGAAGACAAAGCAAAAAACTCCCCTAGGGCAGAGACAAAGGGATACACTTGGTGCAAGAGAAGAGAGGATATGTTAGACGTGGAAGAAACTTTTTCTTGAAGAAGAGCCCCAAACAATGGGACTAGAGACAATGATTAAAGATATGCTAAAAGAAAAGTTTCCTTACATAAAATCATATTGTCCAGATGATTTTAAAAGCTGACACATTCCAGGCAAAATCAAAGAAAACTTCTCTCAGCTAATAATATTCTGGAAAAAAAAATTGGTTCTATGAGAATTATGGGGAAAAAAAATACATGAACAAAGATTAAAAGAAAAATAATAGATTATCATCACTCCCCCCACCAAAAAAACAAAACAAAACAAAATAAAAACAACAAAAATAAGGCAGGCATCAAAAGTTTCCTCTCCAGGCTGTGGGGACCATGGTCTTGGGGAACATCTAGCTCAATTGGCATAACACAGTTTATAAAGACAATGTTCTACATTCTACCTTGGTGAGTAGCGTCTGGGGTCTTAAAAGCTTGTGAGCA